>NW_015507203.1:44257-49172 GCF_001515645.1 Sinocyclocheilus grahami
CAACTGACACATAGCAACCCTGATTCCCACCAGGCAACCGAGGTGAACCCAAAACCCTTTCAGCTGCTATGTCGACAGATTCATTTGCAAATCAAAGCATTTTGCAATAACATATCAGCTACTGTTGTGCAGGCATGAATTGACCAATTAAAACAGAGGTCGTGGTAGGCCTCAGGAAGAGTAACACTGATAAACTATAGAACATTACAAACATGCCAGACCTGCAATGACTATTATCGGATAAGCGTGTAGGTCTCTTTAGGTTTATAACATTGACAGTGTGTAAAAGAGGCTCTACTGATATGTGAATAACAGAGGAAACTGTTTTATTGCAGTTTGAGGGACTGTAACCTTGGCTCTGGTCTCAGACACAGGCCGATACTGCTGTACAACAGCATTGTCCGTTCCAGTGTAAGGAAAGTGAGCGGAAGGGTGCGATCCCTGTCCTGCTGTGCAACTTTCCAGATGTTACTCAAAGGATATGATTTCATTCTTGCAGTGTTATCTGCACAAGCAAAACAGTCTGTGGGTCAACACAGTAAGACAAGACCCCTGTGAATCCGACACACAATACTGAGACATCCCGCAAGCAGTGCACACCCATAATGCAATACACAGACTCGCACAAGATCTGCTGCTCTAGCCAGTCAATAATGACCGGCTTACTCTACACTGTTACATCGCAACTCGCCATTCATATTTAAAACGTATTTTTTAACAGTCACAAAGAAAGTTTCAAAACATAAGTAGGACATACTATACATTATTCGATTTCGGATGCAGTGTACATTGGAGAGGGACCTTTTTTTAGGGTCGGTAATGGTCTTTTTCTATTTAAAGGATTTAAATAATTAAATGGTTTAAAGTGATTTAAGGGAATAAAGAATTAAACAGAAGAATAGTGAAAGAACAATAATTTGTTCTAATCCATTTGAACTATTTGCACTATTTTGCACACATTTACTCTTATTCGTATGCCTGATATGTCGAAAATGTGAAATGTTTCTTGTCACGTTACAATCAGTTATGAATTAAATAAATGGCTTAAAACTTTTTATGTTTTTTGGCCATTCATTTACAGTTTTGGGGGCCTAAAAAGTGCACATTTTGAAAATGGGTTTCAAAGTGCATTTTTGTGAAACCAATGCCATTATCATCTCTGTGTAAACTACAAAAACTCAAATTTGTGAAAATGGTGACGTCGTGTGCATATGTATTACATGTTCAGTCTTTAGGTACCTGTTTCTTTAAAAAGTGACATCGCCAACTACTGGCCTGGAATGCATAATATAGCATTTTTAGTTGTTTTCGCAGATCCGTGGATCATTCTCATAATGTTGTCGTCTGTACGTGAAACTTTTCAAAAATGCAAAGGAAAAACATTTCTGTTTTTAGTTGCCTATATCATTGTTGTCATGTATTCATACCCCCCAGTTCCTGGAGAGCCACTGTTCTGCAGAGTTTTGTCATAATTTGAGAGGACAACACCTGATGTTCTATTCAGAGCTGTTTGTGTCCTCTGTCTCAGAATTATGTTTCTATGGCAGTACTATCAAACACACACACGCACACTAAAAATTACAAAAATTACAACAAACTTTATATATAAAAAGAATATATATTTACTAATATAATAATTATATATATAATGGGATATATAAAAATAAAATCTAATTCAAAATATTAACAAAAGCTATAATAATATATCAATGATACTAAAATAAAAAAATGTGTGAGTGTGTGTGTAAGTGTGTGTGTGTATGATAGGGTGTGAGTGTGTGAATGATAGTGTGTGAGTGTGTGTATGATAGTGTGTGAGTGAGTGCGAGTGTGTGTGTGTGTGTGTGTGTGTATGATAGTGTGTAAGGGTGTGTATGATAGTGTGTGAGTGAGTGCGAGTGTGTGTGTGTGTGTGTGTGTGTATGATAGTGTGTAAGGGTGTGTATGATAGTGTGTGAGTGAGTGCGAGTGTGTGTGTGTGTGTGTGTGTGTATGATAGTGTGTAAGGGTGTGTATGATAGTGTGTGAGTGAGTGCGAGTGTGTGTGTGTGTGTGTGTGTGTATGATAGTGTGTAAGGGTGTGTATGATAGTGTGTGAGTGAGTGCGAGTGTGTGTGTGTGTGTGTGTGTGTATGATAGTGTGTAAGGGTGTGTATGATAGTGTGTGAGTGAGTGCGAGTGTGTGTGTGTGTGTGTGTGTGTATGATAGTGTGTAAGGGTGTGTATGATAGTGTGTGAGTGAGTGCGAGTGTGTGTGTGTGTGTGTGTGTGTATGATAGTGTGTAAGGGTGTGTATGATAGTGTGTGAGTGAGTGCGAGTGTGTGTGTGTGTGTGTGTGTGTATGATAGTGTGTAAGGGTGTGTATGATAGTGTGTGAGTGAGTGCGAGTGTGTGTGTGTGTGTGTGTGTGTATGATAGTGTGTAAGGGTGTGTATGATAGTGTGTGAGTGAGTGCGAGTGTGTGTGTGTGTGTGTGTGTGTATGATAGTGTGTAAGGGTGTGTATGATAGTGTGTGAGTGAGTGCGAGTGTGTGTGTGTGTGTGTGTGTGTATGATAGTGTGTAAGGGTGTGTATGATAGTGTGTGAGTGAGTGCGAGTGTGTGTGTGTGTGTGTGTGTGTATGATAGTGTGTAAGGGTGTGTATGATAGTGTGTGAGTGAGTGCGAGTGTGTGTGTGTGTGTGTGTGTGTATGATAGTGTGTAAGGGTGTGTATGATAGTGTGTGAGTGTGTGTATGATAGTGTGTGAGTGTGTGTAAGTGTGTGTGTGTGTGTATGATAGTGTGTGAGTGAGTGTGAGTGTGTGTGTGTGTGTGTGTGTGCGCGTTTTTGTGACAAATGAGGACATAAATGTGTATAATGACAAAGGTATGACAGGTATTACAAGGAGAAGGTGACTTTTCAGGACATTACCCCATGTCCGTCCCCACATTTCAAAACACTTATAAATCACACAGAATGGAATGTATTGAAAATCTGAAATAGCAGAAAGTCTCCTGTGAGGGGTAGGTTTAGGGGTAGGGTTGGTGTAGGGCAATAGAATATACGGTCTGTACAGTATAAAAACCATTACACCTATGGAGAGTCCCCACTTTCACAAAAACAAACCTGTGTGTGTGTGTATGATACTGTGTGTGAGTATGTTTATGATACTGTGTGAGTGTGTGTAAGTGTGTGATAGTGTGTAAGTGTGTGTGTATGATAGTGTGTGCGTGTGTGTGAGTGTGTGTGTGATAGTGTGTGAGTGTGTGTGGTCTGCTAATATTTGTCCCCTCTAACAGATTTTGTGAAGGGAAATCAATAAAAGGCTGCAGCTCTCAGAGAAAAGCCACAATAGCCATAAACACACACTCTCTCTCTCTCTCTCTCGCTCTCTCTCTCTTCAGAAGTGTCACTTTCTCAAAAGACGCAGTAAAGCCATTTTCACCACCGCCCTGCAAACACACACACATCAGGCGGATGATGCTGAACATTTAAGACTGTATAAGATGTACTATAAAACACACACACACACACACACACACACACAGCAGCTGATTATTATACTAATGAAGTCTATAAGTTTACAATCACTGAATGTCTGGCCGCTGGTGAAGATGTAACCAGTCTGTATTCACACTTTGACTTCAGGACTGAGGGAATCACAGAGAATCACCAGAGGAATGACTGTGATACTCACTGAGGGAATTCAGGATCGTAGAGAGTCGGCTGGAGAATTCCTGCAGGAAAAACTGAAGAGAAAGAATGAGAGAGATGAGCTTACAATGATGACGGAAAGTGCAATATAAAAATATGACGCTAATTAATTATGACGCTAGTTAATGAGGTTTCATCTCTGTTTCTGTCTCACTCGCTGTCAAATTCAAATTTAAATCAGCTTTATTGGTGCAACAAACTGTAGATTGTATTGCCAAAGCATTTATACGAGCAAGAAAAAAAACAAAGAAAAGAAATGAAGAATGAACAAAGATGTAATGAAAATGAACTCTCTCTCTGACTCTATCTGTCTGTATTGATCCTCTAACAGGTGGCATTTATTTCCCAGATAATGATGAAAGCTTCTTTGTGATGTGCAGCTGGAAAACAAATGAATACATATAATAAATAACGCCTCAGTGAAGATGTACGAATGCTGAAAGGTTTGTGTGAAGAAAATATCATTAAAAACAACAGCTGTCAATGGAAAGCCCTCACCATAAGAGAAAAATACAGTAAATAAGTAGGATGATATACACTAGCGTTCAGAAATGTGGGGTTGGTACAGTTTATTCATGTTATTAAATCTCTTCTGCTCACCAAAGCTGCATTTATTTGATAAAAAATACAGTAAAAATCTGAAATATTATTACAATTGAAATGAACTGTTTTCTATTTGAATATCTGTTCTACTTTAATTTATTTCTGAGATCAGAGCTGAATTTTCAGCATCATTCCTCCAGTCTTCAGTGTCACATGATCTTCAGAAATCATTCTAATATGCTGATTTGCTGCTCAAGAAACATTTCCGATTAGAGGAATTATTCTGAAAAAATAAGGATTCAATTCTCTTCCAGTGACTCGGCATCAGTGTGGAAAAGTCTGAAAGAAATCACCACCTACAAGACACCATCCCCCAGCACTGTGGAGAATCAACACCTGGCAGACGATCTGAACGAGTTCTACTGCAGGTTTGAAAAGACACCCCACACCCGCCCTGAACACCTCTCCACACAACCACTCACACCTCCAGCAACCCCCCTCTCCCCCACACCTGCAATTCAGATCAGCGAAGACGAGGTGTGCCAGGTCTTCCGGAAGCAGAAAAGGAGAAAAGCACCAGGCCCAGACTGTGTTACCCCAGCCTGTCTGAAATCCTGTGCTGACCAGCTGGCCCCCATCTTCACACAGATCTTCAACAGATCACTGGAGCTGTGC
>NW_015507203.1:49982-58534 GCF_001515645.1 Sinocyclocheilus grahami
CAGAAGACTACAGAGGGTAGTCCGGACTGCTGAGCGAATCATTGGTACAACCCTCCCTTCTCTCCAAGAACTGTACTCATGCAGAGTGAGCAAAAGGACCCCTCACTATGGACCCCTCACATCCAGCACACTCCCTCTTTGAACTGTTGCCATCTGGTCGACGCTACAGAGCTCTGAGCACCAGAACGACCAGACACAGGAACAGTTTCTTCCCTCAGGCCATCCATCTCATGAACACTTGACAATAACTGTGGAACACACACTATTTATTCACTCATACACTTATTTATCTAACACGCATACTCAGTCTACATTTCAATTTGCACATAATATACCTGTACATACAACTGTCTATTGTTCTATACCAGTACTACAATTGTCGATTTGTATATTTTTATTCCTTATTTACTTGTTCTATTTTTCTATTTTTTATTTTCAGTGTTTTTTGTTCCGTCACTGTCATTCTGTTACACTGTGGAAGCTTCTGTCACGAAAACAAATTCCTCGTTTGTGTAAACATACCTGGCAATAAAGCTCATTCTGATTCTGATTCTGATTATTATCAATGTTGATAACAGTTGTGCTGCACAATATTTTTGTGGAAACCATTATTTTTCAGGATTCACAGATGAATAGAAAGTTCAAAAGAACAGCATTTATTTTAAATAGAAATCTACTGTAACATTATAAATGTCCTTAATATCACTGATCAATTGAATGCGTCCTTGATGAATAAAAAGTATTAATTTCTTTTAAAAGAAATGATGCCAAACTTTCCAATTTATTATCTCAATATTCAGGTGTGTGTTTATGATACTCACCCATCTGGTTTTTGTTTGGCAGGTAATACGCATTTAAAGCCTGTGGTGGAAGAAGCCACCTGTGAAACACACACACACACACACACAGCGGTTGTTATTTTAATTGCAAACTATTGTATTTTAATGGACACAAATCAGTAGCAAGGCAAGTTTACAGCACATTTCATACACAAAGTGCTTAAAAAAGAATAAAAATAATCAACAGATGAATGAGAAAAAAAAAGTAAAGAATAAAAAATCATTAACAATTGATTTAAAATGTATTAAACATTGCATGAATTCAGATCTTGGCGTGAAAAGCACGTAAAAGTGTGTGTGTCTGTGTGTCTCTGTGAGTGTGTGTGCATGAGTGTGTCTGTCAGTGTGTGTGTGTGTCTCTGTGAGAGAGTGTGTGTGTGTGTGTGTGTGTTTGGCTCCAGAGGTCTGGAGGTTTTAACAGACGCTCATTTTTCTTTGGTTCGACTGCCGTTTCAGACACAGTCTGTCCAAATGATATCACTCACACACACACACACACACACACACACACACACACACTCACACACACACACACACACACACACTCTCTCTCACACTCACACACACATTGACACACACACACACACTCTCACATACGCACACACACACACTCACACACTCTCTCTCACACACACACACACACTCACTCACACGCTCTCTCTCTCTCTCACACACACACTCACGCACTAACTCAATGCCTGTTTCCAGACACATCAGAGACTCCTTTACGATCAATCACAAAAACATCTGTGATGATTACAAGAAAAAAACTTTTCAAATCTAGTGGCATGTTATTAGAGATGTATTTATTTCAACACTTTCTGCCAATTTATATCCATTTAAACCACAATGTGTGTGCGTTTTCTCTCTGAAATCAGCAGTGAAGTTCCTCTAATCGTACGCTGCGATGCATCTGACTCAGTGACATCACTCCCTGTGCGGTTCTGTCAAACTCACGTCGTCTTGTCCACCTCTTTATGGATCTTTTTGACGGAGAGTTTAATGTTGTACTTGATGCTGTTCAGGATGTTCTTGAAGTAGGTTTTCTCGTTCACATCGAACTGTCGAGGAGAAATAAAAGCATTTGAACTCAAGATATCATCTGGAATGGGATCATGTGATCGCTCAGAAGCGTCTTACCCCGTACTCCTCGTCGATAAGTTCAGGTTTTAACAGAAAGTCAGGATAACCGGTCATAACCATCATGTGCTGCAGCTGAGAGAAAGATTCAGAATAATGAGGAAAACTCTCAACTATTGCCTCTATTTTATATAAACGTGTTAACAGTGTTGTGGTAACGCGAGTTACGTAATCAGATTACTTTTTTCAAGTAACTAGTAAAGTAACACATTACTTTTTAATTAACAAGAGAATATCTGAGTTACTCTTTCAAATAAGTAATGCCAGTTACTTTGTTTCCCATGTATTGACAGACAGCTCTCTTGTTAATAGAAATATAGTTAGTTCTAGACTATATATGAACATGCATTTACTCACTTGCACAAAAACAGATTCAGTGTTCTTCCAAATGAATAAAAAAACTCAGAATATGACGCAAATCTGCAATAGTTAAATGGTAAATAACACAAATATCCTTTATGCATTTAATCCTATTTTATTAAGCAATGTCTTTGCAGCTGAGCTTCAATTATCAAATTCAATCATACTAATAAGCAAAAATCACTTTAGATAAACTAACATTCGTGCTTAATTTTTTTTTATTGCCGAAGTGTTGAACGTTCTTCTCCTGCGTTCTGCTGTACAGACGTGAATTTACTTTTCCTTCAGCCTGAGGCTCATTCATTTCACTTTTTGTTGTGAAAGGGCTTTTACATTTACCAGAAATATCACTTTTTATATGAAAAACAAACAAGCAAGCCCAACCCAGATTTGAAAAGTAACGCAAAAGTAACATAATGCATTAAAAAGTAACTAAGTAACGTAATTAGTTACTTTTTAAGGGAGTAACGCAATATTGTAATGCGTTACTTTGAAAAGTAACTTTCCCCAACACTGCTTGTTAACTCTTTAAAGTCCGACTGAAACACAACCGAGTTTTGCTCACCTTCGCTCGGGCAGCGTCTCTGGTTTCTTCATCCATCCAGTCGAGCTCCTGCAGTCTCTGATCTAACGAGTGTTTAATGTCCTCCACCAGCTCCTGCACCTGAGAACGGGGGCGGAGACTAGATGTCAATCAAAGGAGCCGTGACTTCTGATTGGGTCTCTGGATGACGGAACTAAAACTGACTATTATAAACAATCTTGTTCAAAAATAACCTCCTTCAAAACTTAGAATCATAAAGTGCAAAAACCAAAAAAAAAGGAAAATATCTAAATGACATTAAGTGTCTTTTATTTAAACGTAAATTTCAGTTTAATTTGATTGAAATTAAATGTTTGATTGTTGCATTACTGCTCTTTGTGAGGCGTCCTTGAGCTCAGGAAAGGTGCTATATAAATTAAACATATTATAATTATTATTATTAAATATTTAATTCAGTGCATAGGCATCACCGCATGTTTATTTAACATATAAACAAATTTTGTACGTGAGTATTTAAATATATCCTTATCATAACATAAAACATTACGCAAAATTTCTCATATGATATATTTAATGTCAATATCTTTGACATGTGCCAGTGTTATTTTAGTGTTTATTGATACTTTTAATAGTTTTTAGAAATTAATTTTATTTTTAATTTTCTGTTTTCACTTGAATTTTAGTTAGGCTTAGTAATTTTGTTATGCATTTTTGTCATTTTTTTAATATGTCTATAGCTTTTATTCATTTTTATTTATTAGTTTTTAGTTTATTTCATTTTAGTGTGATTAAAATGCTTTAGAAAGAAAATTTATTATGCCTTGGCAACTATAGATTAAATAAAATAAAGTTTTTTTTTGTTATGTATTTTTTTTTGTTATAAACATTTATTTTATTTAAAGGTCACATATTTTACACCTTTCTGGAGTTTTATTTTAAGTCTTGATGTCCTTAAGAATATATATATATATATATATATATACACACACAGTGGGTACGGAAAGTTAAAGTTTAAAACTGAAAAAAATTTAACAATTTTTAAAACTGAAAAATTTCAGTTTTAACAATATGGGACTTAAACGCGATAAAACGAGCGGACTGGACAGAAACGATCGTCAAAAATGTTCCGTTTGCAGCGCACACTTCTTATCAGAAAAGCTTCAATAAAGTATTGTCTTTTGTTGTCATGGGCACGTCTACAGATTTCTTGCCGTATGTCTATGTTTCTTGCATCTCACGACTAGGTCGTGTATGAAATAATGTCTGTGTGCATGCGTGTAAAACAACAAACTGACGATTTATATATAATCATTTGTAATTGTATATACATTGTTGTGATTAATTGTGGCTGGAACAATAATGTAGCTGTAAAAATAGTTGCCTGCTGAAATTGAAATGTGTATACATCTTCATCATGACTAGATAGACACAGTTTGTCTTTATTATACACGTTAGATGTGATCACCTCATAGTAGCAATCCTGTCAGATCGTCCATCCTTTGAGTGAGAGTATCGTTACAGGTCGGGTGATCTGGTTTCGTGGTTAAAGTTAAACTTTTCGACATGTTTCCGTGTTGTTGTTGTTGCTCAGCAATGGCGTGGCCGTGATGTTGTCTGGGGGAGTGGCTAAAGGAGAGCGGGACGGTGGGCGGTGCTCGGGGGGGTGACTGAAGGCGGTGACTGTGTAGTTCTGACCTCAACTTTTTACGGAAGTCACAACGGTTCGTGAAAAATCACAGCTACTTTATGCAGGCTGTGTGCATTTGACTGTGGACTGACTGTTTTGAAACTTATATGGTAGTTAAATAGCACCTAGACCTCAGTTATCGTGAAAAACACCGGGAAATTTCAGGTTTGACAATATGGGACCTTTAAAGTAATGAAAACTTATTCACGGTTTAATTTTAGTTTTAGTGAACTATATTAACCCTGACCCATATATTATATCAGACCAGTGCCGCTTCTATGAGGGCCGCTTAATATCTTTTAAACTTCATGTTAATTTAATAAGCAGTGGAGACTTTTCAGTGACAAAAATCATTCACACTTGTAATTAGAAAAGCAAGTCAAGTGAAACCTTCGTTTAAAAGCTGGCCATCTGCTGCCAGAATTACACGAGACGACCTCAAATATAATAAATCAGCATATTATACTGATTTCTGAAGATCATGTGACACTGAAGACTGGAGTAATGATGCTGAAAATACAGCTTTGCATCACAGAAATAAATTACAGTTTAACAGATATTAACGTAGAAAACATCTATTTTAAATTGTAATAATATTTCACTATTTTTAGTGTACTTAAAATCAAATAAATGCAGCCTTGGTGAGCAGAAGACACTTCTTTCTAAAACCCCAAACCTTTTGAATGACAGTGTGTGTGTAAAAGAGCAACAGGAATATTTAACAAAAGTTCCACTAAAGGACGTAAGCCATCTGTGGATGATTTAGTCCTTTAATAGAAACTTTAAAGAGGTTCGGATGATTCATGTGCTCAAAAACAGTATGAAACCCACGGCAAGCTGGAAAAAGTCTGCACTCGTCTGACAAAAGTGACATTTTGACTGAGGATTTCCACAAATCTATACACCCCGCAAAGCAAACCATCTGGGAGCGACGTCTTCCTCAAAAGAAGTGCGATTTGATCCATCCATCATTCATTCTATCTATCTGAGAAGAGCAGGGGAGGAAGGAAGCAAGATGAAAGGTAAACAAACACTGGGCCGTGGAAGAGAAACAGATCGACTGCATTAGAAAGGAAAGAGGAAGGTGAGACGCAAAACAACATCTCGTATTCCTGCGTAGCACTTTTCTATAGGAAAGAGAAATTAGAAATGAGGCCTCGATATCTCTATTATATAAGCGGAGACTGACGTTGCTGAAGCTCCTAAAAAAAGACCCCAGTGATCTGAGAAACTGCTCAGAAATCTCTCTTTATGCTGTATTATCACCAAATATTCAATTCATCTGAGCTTATGCACCTTTCTGAGGGGAAAAAAACTACATTATTTGTGGACAATGTTCACTTAAAAACTGAGGTGCATGAGATTAAATCAATGAAACAATGTGATTTAGCACAATGTAAATCAATGTGATAATTGAGAAACAAAATCCAAAATTTGTACGTATAAATATTTTATTAACAGCATAGCATAACGAAAATCATATGCAGCTTTGTAGGAACACCACACGTGTAAAATAAACCTAAAAAAAAAAGGAATGGTTGTTTAAATTCTAACGCATTACAGCAAAATACTAGCAACAAATAATAGGGTTGTGAATCATAATAACCAATGATCAGTTATTATTATGTGTGAAGTTCAGTAACAGCTCTACAAATCAAACTCAAACAGGTACTCAAATAACTTTTACATTTATAATTACAACAGTTCTCGCCAGAATTCAGCACAAAATAACTATTTAAAAAACACGTTGCACTGAAAAGTGTGCGCTTATTATGATTTTTTATCTGTTTTTCATCGAGTTGATCAGTGAGTCTTTGACAAGATGAAATTTATCTCAAGAAATCTTATCTTCGTGAATCCAGCAACAGAATTGCAGTCTGTATTCATAAGTTACAGATCTTGCTTTTGTGCTGCAGGGACACATATGATCAGAGCTGCTCCACGTTCGTGTATAATCTTACTGTATAAGAGTAGGCCGACGGATTCGAGGTGTTTTTGGAGGAAGATGTGAGCCAGTGTAGTGAGCTGAGCTCAGTGCTGCTCACCTTGGCTCTGCTGGAGGAGGAGAAGTGCTGCTGGACGAAGAGCGCGCCGAGGGCCATGCCGAAGTGTTTGTTGGCCTGATTGAGACACAGCCGCTCCAGATCCAGCTGACGCTCGCCTCCGTCGATCTCGCGCGAGAACTCGTTAATCGTGCTGCGAAACGCGGTGGAGAGATGCTCGCTCAGCGCCGCCACGATACGCCACAACATGTAGTTATGAAGAACCCTGAGAAGCACAGAGAGAGCGACAACAGTCAGTGCATATGCATTTGACTTTACTGTATGTGATCTAAAACGACACAGAATAAACTATGATACTCGCGGTTGCTGATTTATCTCAGGGCCTATTTGTGACCCTGGACCACAAAACTAGTCATGAGGGTAATTTGAGATTTGTACATCATCTGAAAGCTGAATAAATAGCTTTCCATTGATGTATGGTTTGTTAGGAGAGGACAATATTTGAAACACACTCGCTCACGCTCACACTCACGCTCACACCCACACTCTCTCACACACTCACACACTCACACGCGCACGCACCCACTCACACACACACACACTCACGCACACGCACTCACACTCGCACTCACACTCTCGCACACTCGCTCACGCTCACACTCACACTCTCTCACACACTCACACTCACACGCGCGTGCACGCACCCACTCACACACACACACACACACACGCACTCACACTCATTCTCGCACACTCGCTCACGCTCACACTCACGCTCACACCCACACTCTCTCACACACTCACACGCGCGTGCACGCACCCACTCACACCCACACACTCACGCACACGCTCACACTCACACTCTCGCACACTCGCTCATGCTCTCTCACTTACACACTCACGCACTCACACTCACACTCTCGCACACTCGCTCATGCTCTCTCACTTACACACTCACGCACTCACACTCACACTCTCGCACACTCGCTCATGCTCTCTCACTTACACACTCACGCACTCACACTCACACTCTCGCACACTCGCTCATGCTCTCTCACTTACACACTCACGCACTCACACTCACACTCTCGCACACTCGCTCATGCTCTCTCACTTACACACTCACGCACTCACACTCACACTCTCGCACACTCGCTCATGCTCTCTCACTTACACACTCACGCACTCACACTCACACTCTCGCACACTCGCTCATGCTCTCTCACTTACACACTCACGCACTCACACTCACACTCTCGCACACTCGCTCATGCTCTCTCACTTACACACTCACGCACTCACACTCACACTCTCGCACACTCGCTCATGCTCTCTCACTTACACACTCACGCACTCACACTCACACTCTCGCACACTCGCTCATGCTCTCTCACTTACACACTCACGCACTCACACTCACACTCTCGCACACTCGCTCATGCTCTCTCACTTACACACTCACGCACTCACACTCACACTCTCGCACACTCGCTCATGCTCTCTCACTTACACACTCACGCACTCACACTCACACTCTCGCACACTCGCTCATGCTCTCTCACTTACACACTCACGCACTCACACTCACACTCTCGCACACTCGCTCATGCTCTCTCACTTACACACTCACGCACTCACACTCACACTCTCGCACACTCGCTCATGCTCTCTCACTTACACACTCACGCACTCACACTCACACTCTCGCACACTCGCTCATGCTCTCTCACTTACACACTCACGCACTCACACTCACACTCTCGCACACTCGCTCATGCTCTCTCACTTACACACTCACACACTCACGCGCGCACGCACGCACTCACTCACACTCACGCACACGCACTCACACACACGCACTCACACTCGCTCATGCTCTCTCACTTACACACTCACACACTCACACTCACACTCCCGCACACGCTCACACTCACACTCACACACTCACGCACACGCACTCACACTCACACACTCGCACG
>NW_015507203.1:58584-60876 GCF_001515645.1 Sinocyclocheilus grahami
CACACTCTCACACACACACTCTCACACACACACACACACACACACACGCACACTCACGCTCTCACGCACACACACACACACACTCACGCTCTCACGCACACACTCACACACACACACACTCACGCTCTCACTCACTCACACTCTCACTCACTCACACTCTCACACACACACACTCACGCACACGCACACTCACACTCTCACGCACACACACTCTGCAGAGACGTCATCTTGCTGTGGTCTTGTGGGATATTTAAGCCACAACACACAACGTTAGCATTTTAATCACAACGCAGTTTGGCAGCACAAGCCACGTGTCGCGCCAACAAAGCACTTCTGACAGAATCCAACTGAAGGAGAGATGAGAGGAACGGATGGAGAGAGAGAAAGAGAGGAGGAGATAATGACAGAGGAAAAAGAAGAGAACAGAGAAACAGAAAAAGTGACAAACAGACTCACACTTGAGTGTTATTAACACGTCTGTTGATTGTAATTTGCTTCTCTTTGCATTGTGTGTGTGTATGTGTGTTTGCGCAGGTGTGGCGATTATCGGATATTTAATTAACAAGCTTTAAGCAAACATATTCTAATGCTGAAGCTAAAGTCAATCGCTGACAGGGGAACAGGAGTAAAGCTCATTAGACTAATGTTTTCTAATGAAGCTCATTATGCATAAAAGCATCTCGTTTCTGAAGATGATCGACCGGAGAAAACAAACGCTGAACAAAACACACAGAAACACACACATTTAGTCAAAGTACACAATCAGTGATCGACCGGTTCAGATGATCATGTGTGTGTGTGCGTGTGTGCGTGGGTGAGTGTGTTTGTAAGAGTGTTAGTGTGTGTGTGCGAGAGTGTGTGTGTGTGTGTGAGAGAGTGTGCGTGTTTGTGTGAGAGTGTTAGTGTGTGTGTGTTTGTTCCTCTCTCGAGTACCGATGCATGACAATAACGAGATTGTCAGAAATGCAAATTACACTTTTCTTTTTTAATCACAAACGAGCAAATAATCCTCATGGACAAAAATGAGTCCAACGAGTCAAAACTCCCAGAGAGACACGACCGACGAAACCATTAACTAAACTAAGGCTCCTAACTATTTCGCTTTATTTTTCACCTTTACCTTTAATAACAATAAATTAAATTATTGCCCATTAATAAATGTAAAATATTTTATTTTATTTTCCTAACTAATCTGACTCACTTTGTCATCGTCAACTGTCAAAATATACTGAAAATGCTATTTTCCACCTTTACCTTTAATGACAGTAAATAAAACAATAAATGTAATTATTGCTCATTAATACATTTGAAATATTTTCTTTTATTTTCCAAACTAATCTCTTACTTTCTCATTGTCAACATTAAAAATATTTTACTTTGGTTAAAATATTATAATTGGTGGTGTAGGGCAATAGAATATACGGTCTGTACAGTATAAAAACCATTACACCTATGGAGAGAACGCACTTTTCACAAAAACAAACCTGTGTGTGTGTATCTGTGTGTGTGTGTGCGCGTGCGTGAGAGTGTGTGTGTGTGAGTGTGTGAGTGAGTGAGAGTATGAGTATGAGTACAATCTCTTTATTGTCATGCATCGGTACTCGAGAGAGGAACAAACACACACACTAACTCTCTCACACACACACACTAACACTCTCACAAACACAGTTTAGTCATGCCAACAAACCACTCTAAACTGACATTCAATTTGATAGTAAGACAGCACCAGTGAGAGAGAGAGAGAGACAGACAGACAGTGAGAGAGAGAGAGAGAGAGAGAGAGAGAGAGAGAGAGAGTCACACTGAATGATGTGAATGTGAAAACAAGCAGTTCATCAAACTACAGGAATCCCCAACTCCAGTGCAGGTCACTGAAACACGTCTTCAGGTTTCAAAGGGATAAAAATTATTAACATTCTACACGTGTGTGTGTGTGTATGTGTATGTGTGTGTGTGTGTGTGTGTGTGTGAGAGAGTGTGTGTGTGAGAGCATGTATATGTGTGTGTATGAGTGTGAGTGTGTGTATGTGTGAGTGTGAGTGCGTGTATATGTGTGTGTGAATGAGTGTGAGTGTGAGTGTGAGTGTGTGAGAGTGTGTGAGTGCATGTATGTGTGTGTATGAGTGTGTGTGTGTGTGTGTGTGAGTGTGTGTGTGAGAGCGTGTATATGTGTGTGTGTGAGTATGTGTGAGTGTGAGTGCGTGTATGTGTGAGTGTGTGAGTGTGAGTGTGAGTGTGTGTGTGTGTGTGAGTGTGTGAGTGTGAGTGTGTGAGTGTGAGTGTGTGTGTGTG
>NW_015507203.1:60919-72929 GCF_001515645.1 Sinocyclocheilus grahami
GTGCATGCGTGAGTACGTGGGTGCGTGCGTGCCTGTGTGTGAGTGCGTGTATGTGTGAGTGCCTGCCTGCATGCGTGTGCGCGCGTACGTGTGTGAGTGCGCACGTGTGTGAGTGCGTGTGTGTGTGTGTGAGTGTGAGTGCGTGTATGTGTGAGTGTGTGAGTGTGTGAGTGTGAGTGTGTGAGTGTGAGTGTGTGTGTGTGTGAGTGTGTGTGAGTGTGAGTGAGGCTTTCATTGCTCCTGTACAGCGTCTCACCGTCGGCTTATAATTACAACCATTAAATCATCCTTTGGCTCAACGGCCTCTCAAAGCGCAGAGCGGCATTCAGATAAAATCCAATCATCACCCAACAAACTATTTCCTTTTAATTACCCATAAAACACAGATAAACAACAGCACGGAAACGATGACACCATCATCATGTGTTATGACACACCGTGACCATAATTCGATTCTCCTGCTTCTGCAGATCCACATATATATCAACAGTAAATACAAATGACACTTTATCATCACAAACATATTTAGTCTTCATTTTCATATTTACATTTATTACATTTATTCATTTAGCAGAAGCTTTTATCCAAAGAGAGGAATAAAACAAGTGATTCATAAGAGGCAAATAAACACAAGAAATAGTCATAATACAAAGTTTCAGACATCATTTAGAATAGTACAAGCGGCTTTTGATAACACTAAATAAAACAATTATAATAAAAAAGTCAAAAAAATAATATTACAGAATTAAGTGATTCTAGTTTTATTCTGATTTAATTTCACATTTTATTTTTATTTCAAGTATTTTTAAACTAATCTTTCCTGTTTCAAATATTTTAATGTATCACAAATATTATATTGTATAACATAGTGCATTAATTTTCATTTTATTTAATTCAAAATATTTAAATTAATTTAAAATAATATATTTTGTTTTCCAATCTGACTTACTTTTTCAGTGAACAGCCTAAATGTTTTTTTAATTTATTTACATTTTTAAATAAATTAATAATCAAACCAATGGTTTCAATTAATATAAACCAAATTTAATAAACTAATTTGGCTTATCTTCTTATAGCCAAGTCAACATTTGTTTTATTTTTATTTTATTTTATTAGCTTAAATTGGCTAAAATTACATGATTGCTCATTTCCTTATTTTAAGATTTCTTCAATTCACTTTTATTTTATTTTAAATATCTTAAGTTATTATACTAATAATCAAATCAATGGTTTAAAATGGTTTAAATTAATAACCACACCAAAACTAATAACCCAACTAATCTGACTTACTTTCTCATAGTCAGCATTTATTTTATTTTTATTCATTCGTATTTTATATTATTAGCTATTATTGGAAATGCTCAAATTAAATGATTGCTCGATTTAATTTCATTTTCAGTTTTTATTTTATTTTAAATATCTTAATTTATTTAACCTATTTAACTTTTATTTTCTATACCAACCTGTCTCACCTTTCGAAAATATTTAAATTTGTTTAAAATATTATATAGCATTTTACTTTATTTCAAATATTTTAATTGATTTAAAATAGTATATTTTGTTTTCCAAACTAATCTGACCTAATTTGTCAGTCAAAAACCAAAATTTATTTTTAATTTAATTTAATTTATTATTGTATTTAAAAAATGTTTTGCCTACAGTTTTTCTAGTAACTAGTTTTACTGTAACTGTATCTGTCACTTTAAAATAACTTTCAATATTTAATACTGTAAATTAACATGCACGTTTTGATTCATACCGTTTTTTTGACTTAACGTTTTGCAAAGTTTTTGGTCTTATTTTGCTGACTGCGACAGATGTGAACGAGAGAGCGGCTCGCAGCGAAACACACGCAGCTTTAAGCAACGTTAAAACACTTTCTACTTTTATTTTACAGTCAGCACAAAGCAGAGCGCCAGGCCTCCGGTTCCTTCAGCACCAGTTTCACTCGGAAAGAAGAGAAGCGAGGTTTGCGAGAACAAGCATTTGATGAGAATGAGGTTTTGGTCCTGCGGAGACGCTCCAAGAGCAGAAGCACCAGGAGGGACGTGAAGAGAAAGAGCTAAAAACAGCAAAGCGCCAGAACAAAGAGCAGAATAAAAGTCATTTCTCTGTCTCTGCTCCCGCAGCGCTCCTGATGAAAGCCGATTGGTGGGAGAGCCGCGCATCGCCATGGTGATTTTAATAACAGTGATTATGAAGGAAGGGGTCATTGTGAGAATATTATGGGATTCGATGCATTATTACACAAAGATACGAGAGGGACGAAAAGACTTGACATTTCCAGAAGAAACGAAGAGAAATCTCTAATATCACTGACATCCAATCAGACGGTTTCCTGAAATCATGAAGTATTTTAATATTAAAAACATTCCACCACCTTTAAGACTCATCAGGGAAATTATAAACTGGTTAGGGCTAAATTTCATCTCACAAAATGTATTCTTCCAGTTGTAAGTTTGGGACGAGTAGTAATTTACATGTCTTTGAAAGAAGTCTCTTCTGCTCACCGAGGCTGCATTTATTTGATCCAAATTACAGTAAAAATGCGTAATGTTTTTACAGTCTAAAATAGGGTTTTCTATGTGATAATATAGAAGTATTATCTGATTTGCTACTCAAGAAACGTCTGTGATTATAATCAATGTTGAAAACAGTTGTGCTGCCCAATAGTTTTGTGTAAACCGTCATACATTTTATATTTCAGGATTTACTCAAAAATTAAACATGTTGCCTTTGCAACTAGCTGGAATACATTTTTTCTTAAATGTAACTCTTTTTTTCCAGTTAACATTTATTTTATTTCAAGTAACAAAAATGTTAATGGCTTTAAATTTTTTTTCATTTTAGTTTTAGTTAACTATAATATCCCTGAATTAAAGTACTAATTCCTTAAAAAAAATAAATGCATTTAATTGCACAGTAAATAAACACAGAAATTCACAACAGTTCAATTAATACATTATAATCTATATAAATGTAAAAATATATTTAATTTCTATAAATATAAAAATATACAATATTTATGTATTTTTGTAATATAAAAATAGATTTTAAAAATAGATTTTTATATTTGTTAAGTATATAGTATTCGGTCTCACTTTATATTAAGTGGCCTTAACTACTTAACAAGTACAATGTACTTATTGTATTGCAAAACACTTTTGCTGCTATTGAGGTGGGATACGGGTCAAGTTAGGGACAGGTTTGGTGGTATGGGTAGGTTTAAGGGTGGGTTAAGGTGTTAAATATAAAAATATACAATATTTATGTATTTTTGTAATATAAAAATAGATTTTTATATTTGTTAAGTATATAGTATTCGGTCTCACTTTATATTAAGTGGCCTTAACTACTTAACAAGTACAATGTACTTATTGTGTTCATATTGTATTGCAAAACACTTTTGCTGCTATTGAGGAGGGATACGGGTCAAGTTAGGGACAGGTTTGGTGGTATGGGTAGGTTTAAGGGTGGGTTAAGGTGTAAGAGATGGGTCAATAGTGTACTTCTAAATGTAATTACAGAAATTAATTAGATATGCAATTACATGCAGGTCTTTTTTAAAATATAAGTACAATGTAAAAACATGTTTGTACACAATAAGTGCATTGTACCAAATGACTAATTTAAATGTATGTACATAGTAGTTAAGGCCACCTATTATAAAGTGGGACCTAGTATTCTTTAAGTACTAAAGGAATCGTCGGTCACAATTAAGTGGAACCTAAGTTAATATTTTAGACACAGTCAGCGTAAACAAAGAAAAGACATAGAGTGAAATGCAGAGAAAGAAAGACAGACAAAAAACAGTTCAAGTAAATTCAACTATTCTCACACAAACAGAGAAAATATAGCAGCAATGAACACACTGTGGACGGACAATCAATGTTGAAAACAGTTGTGCTGCCCAATAGTTTTGTGTAAACCGTCATACATTTTATATTTCAGGATTTACTCAAAAATTATGCCTTTGCAACTAGCTGGAATAAATTTTTTCTTAAATGTAACTCTTTTTTTCCAGTTAACATTTATTTTATTTCAAGTAACAAAAATGTTAATGGCTTTAATTTTTTTTTTCATTTTAGTTTTAGTTAACTATAATATCCCTGAATTAAAGCACTAATTCCTTAAAAAAAATAAAAAAAAATAAATGCATTTAATTGCACAGTAAATAAACACAGAAATTCACAACAGTTCAATTAATACATTATAATCTATATAAATGTAAAAATATATTTAATTTCTATAAATATAAAAATATACAATATTTATGTATTTTTGTAATATAAAAATAGATTTTTATATTTGTTAAGTATATAGTATTCGGTCTCACTTTATATTAAGTGGCCTTAACTACTTAACAAGTACAATGTACTTATTGTATTGCAAAACACTTTTGCTGCTATTGAGGTGGGATACGGGTCAAGTTAGGGACAGGTTTGGTGGTATGGGTAGGTTTAAGGGTGGGTTAAGGTGTAAGAGATGGGTCAATAGTGTACTTCTAAATGTAATTACAGAAATTAATTAGATATGCAATTACATGCAGGTCTTTTTTAAAATATAAGTACAATGTAAAAACATGTTTGTACACAATAAGTGCATTGTACCAAATGACTAATTTAAATGTATGTACATAGTAGTTAAGGCCACCTATTATAAAGTGGGACCTAGTATTCTTTAAGTACTAAAGGAATCGTCGGTCACAATTTAGTGGAACAATTAAGTTAATATTTTAGACACAGTCAGCGTAAACAAAGAAAAGACAAAGAGTGAAATGCAGAGAAAGAAAGACAGACAAAAAACAGTTCAAGTAAATTCAACTATTCTCACACAAACAGAGAAAATATAGCAGCAATGAACACACTGTGGACGGACTGGCAGCACACACACACACACACACACACACACACACACACACAGACTCCCATGAGAGAAACCTGTCAGCTAGACACACACTAACCCTGTCACATCCAGGAGAGATTGAGTGAGAGAGAGAGAGAGAGAGAGAGAGAGAGAGAGTGTGTGTGTGTGTGTGTGTGTAAACAAATGAGGCCGTTGTGGGTCGATTCTAATCAGCCACGGCACAGATGAGTGTTCACCCAACAGTGACACCTCAAATAAAGCTACACACACACACACCGGTTTATACTGTGCAATGCTGAAAGTGTGTCTAAAAGTGTTGCAGTACTTTTTGTCTTCATTTATACCACTAGAGTACTAAAGGAATCGTCGGTCACAATTAAGTGGAACCTAAGTTAATATTTTAGACACAGTCAGCGTAAACAAAGAAAAGACATAGAGTGAAATGCAGAGAAAGAAAGACAGACAAAAAACAGTTCAAGTAAATTCAACTATTCTCACACAAACAGAGAAAATATAGCAGCAATGAACACACTGTGGACGGACAGGCAGCACACACACACACACACACACACACACACACACACACACACACACAGACTCCCATGAGAGAAACCTGTCAGCTAGACACACACTAACCCTGTCACATCCAGGAGAGATTGAGTGAGAGAGAGAGAGAGAGAGAGAGAGAGAGAGAGTGTGTGTGTGTGTGTGTGTGTAAACAAATGAGGCCGTTGTGGGTCGATTCTAATCAGCCACGGCACAGATGAGTGTTCACCCAACAGTGACACCTCAAATAAAGCTACACACACACACACCGGTTTATACTGTGCAATGCTGAAAGTGTGTCTAAAAGTGTTGCAGTACTTTTTGTCTTCATTTATACCACTAGATCTAATGTTTCATCATTTCAAACTTATTTTGTGAGTCATTTTGCTTCAAAAGTCTGTTTGTGAATCTTTCTTTACAATAAATCCTCTTGGTTTGGGGTCACTGTATGCCACATTTCTGTGACATTTTCACTAAATCTGCAATTTAATTTAATTAATATATGTGCTGCATATTTTGCAATGGTTTATTTTTTGAAAATGAAGAAATTAAGACAGCCACAAACATTACAGCATGATATTACATTTGTAACGTATAATAAAATTATTAAAATTATATTGTTTTTCTTAAATACTCTTTATACTTTTTATTTTAAAGTAAAATATTTCAATACTATTATTATTATTATTACTATTATTATTAGCCATATTGATATATAATCACAAAGTTTTGGACAAGATGTAAAGTCATGCAAACAAGCAGAACAAAAAATAAAATAATAATAATAATCACAATAATAAAATCACAATCCCAATTTTTAACATAGAAATTGCAATTACATTTATTATTAAATGCTATTTAAATTTGTATAAATTTTTAATATTAACATATCTTATTAAGTTTTTATTTAGTCATTTAATTTTATTTAGTAACAATAATAATATTAATTATAATTATTATTTCTTATCATCATCATCATTTTTATTATTGTGTAGCCATATAAATATGTAAATCACAAAAGCTTGGCCAAATTGTGCAGCAAAAAAAAAAAGAGAGAGTGCATCGCATTTTAAATCCCAATCATGCTCTTTCAAACTTCTTACCGTTTAGACGTGGTTTTAATGATGTCCGACACCGTCTGCATGTAATCAGCGGCCAAAACTACGATCTCCTCTTCCTCAGAGAAATTATCACTGAAGATCCGGTCCAACAAACGCTTCCAGTGGAACTACAGAGGAAGAGATGACAATGTTTATGCTTCTCTCGAGTGGCTCTTTCAATGAAATAGAGAAGCCAGTAAACCTTGAGCGTCTGCCGTCTGCTTATTGATTTATGCTTCATTTAGGGACCATGTTCTACATTTTAAACAGAGGATCTGGCCTGCCAAAAATGGATTGGCCGGTAGATCCAGCGGCTCCAGATATTTGCCGGTTTGCGTTCTAATTTTACTGTGAAGCAGAAGGTCATCTGGGGGAAAATCACCACAGATCAGACAAGGCCATTATTCTTACGAAGCCAGAGAACTTCAGGACTCTCAGCGCATATAAACCTGCTCTTTATCTTGCTCTCTGACAACAGGTTCAACATTATTGTTTTCTTTATAATTTTAGCATCAATGACACATTTTTAGATAAATAATGTTTTAATCCGATTTATTTCTCACATCCAGCTCTGCTCAACTGAAATTCAATCATATAGGCAAGACACCACAGGTGAAAAAAACGTAACTAATAGATTTCACCATACTTCCTCAGTTGATTGATTACATTGAGAATTGCAAACATTTTTTGTATTATAAGTTTTCTGAAATGTTATGTTTAAAATGAGCCATTATAGAATTAAATATGCACTTCTTTGCATACATATCCAGAAAATAAATCTAAACATTGGAAAAAGTCAGGTTCAAAATTCTTGTGTGATTTTGTTGACATATTAGAGTTAAAGGTTTTTATAGAGAGGATTTTGGATTTCTCTTTTTATCACTCCATAAATCAGAAAATACTGTCAACAGCCAGAAAAAACTCATTTTCGCCATTTTTTTAGGAATAAAATGCTGTATAAATCAGTGTGAATAATATATGAACAAACCCCTCAGTAAAAACCTTCAGAATATAGAGAGGAATAAAACTCTAAGTTTTGGTGTATGTAAGTGCTGCTGAAGTGGAGAAAAAACTCACAGCCTTTAAAGATATGCATTTTCGTCAGGTTTCTAGTAATAAAATGTTGTATAAATCAGTGTGAATGATATATGAACAAACCCCTCAGTAAAAACCTTTACAATATAGAGAGGAATAAAACTCTAAGTTTTGGTGTTTGTAAGTGCTGCTGAAGTGGAGAAAAATCTTTTTAAAGATATGTATTGCAATTGAAATCTACAGACGCAAATAGATAGTGCTATTAAAGAAGCACTTAAAAGTGTGTTTTGGATGTTTCCTTTTCACTAGACTGAAAGAAAACACTTTATGAAAATGCAAAAAGCTGAAAATCACAAAACTGATCAATGCATGAATAAAAAAGTTTTTGCCTGTAGTATCTCACCTTAAATTCTACTCAAGTTTGTCTGGCTCGGCACAATGGCTCAGCCTCAAACCATAGTGACTCTCTCTACGTAGGACACTAATAAGGGCTTAAACTGGTTAGTCTGTTCACTCCTGCTGGTAATAATCTATAACTACATCATTCTGGGGTCAAAGAGCATCTTTCTCCATTTGACGGCCATTCAAAAGAAAACATGGAACATCTTTTCTGGAAAATAAGTCACACCTGACTAAAAGTTGTACCAGGTCAAAACTGTATTGTTGAGAGAAAAAAACACAGATGAGTTTCATCGGTGTGTAAGTCACATTTCATTATTACATTTAGAAATAATGTAAAATTTTTGGTTAAAAATATTAAACATTTTTACAATTATATAAACATGTATTTTTGATATAAGCGAGTGTGTGTGTGTGTGTGTGTGCGTGAGTGTGAGTGTGTGTGTGTGTGTGTGTGTGTGTGTGTGTCTCTCTCTGTGTGTGTGTGTGTGTGTGTGTGTGTACTCACTCTTGGAGCCATTTTCTGCAGTTGTTTCAGTGTTATTCGGTTGTACACGCTGCTGATGTCCTTTCTTTGGTCGTCGTATTCAGATACAGTGATCTTTGCGAAAAAGAGAAAGAATGTTAAATAACACAAACATGCTTGTTCACACAAAACGGTCTGAATTCATGTACACATTTACCACACACAGATTTATACAAACACACACACACTGGAGTTCAGAAGTCTGAATCATTATAGTGATTCAGACCATTTGGGTGATTCATTTGAATGAACAGGTGCAAATATTCAGTTTAAAAGTTTCTGGTTTCTGTGTGGCATTTTAAATGCTCATTTTGTAATTAAATACATATTTAGTGAAACACAAGTTATTTGTGTCTGTTGGGATTTACTGTAAATGTAATGTGTTTCAGTTTGATGCTTTCATATTGTGTGTGTGTGTGTGTGTGTGTGTGTGTGTGTGTGTGTGTGTGTGTGTGTGTGTGTGTGTGTGTGTCTCTCTCTGTGTGTGTGTGTGTGTGTGTGTGTGTACTCACACTTGGAGCCATTTTCTGCAGTTGTTTCAGTGTTATTCGGTTGTACATGCTGCTAATGTCTTTTCTTTGGTCGTCGTATTCAGACACAGTGATCTTTACAAAAATGAGAAAGAATATATATTAAAACAAACATGCTTGTTCACACAAAACAGTCTGAATTCATGTTCACATTTACCACAGATTTATACAAGCACACATACTGGAGTTCAGAAGTATGAATCATTATAGTGATTCTGATCCTTTGGGTGATTCGTTTGAATGAACAGGTGCAAATACTCAGTTTAAAAGTTCATTACATAAAAAGTGTTCTCAGAGGTCTCTGTGTGGCATTTTAAATATTCATTTTGGTACTTAAATAAATATTTGGTAAAACAAAGCTGTTTATCACTACAATTTGATTACATGTGAAAGTTATTTGTTTATTGGTATTTCATGTAAATGTTCCAGTTTGATGCTTTTATATTGTGTTTTTGTTCCACAAAGACTTTCTTAAAATTAGCTTTTAAAAAAAGAAATAATAAAAATTAGATATTTATATGTGACTAAAGCATGAAAAATGTAATGCTAAATTGTAAATACAATCACATAATTTTAAGTAAAATATTAATTCAAATTAAATTTTAAATATTTATACATATACATATATTATTTATCACAATATCATTTTGAATTATTGACGATGTATAAAATTATTATAACTAGATTTTTACATTTTCTGAATAAAACATGAGCAATGTAATGGATAGTGTGCCTTACATTGTGTTTGTTTGTTCCAGAAACACTTTCTCAATAAATACATCAAAAAAACTCAAAAAACAATTTCTCCAGTAAACAAATTATTAAGAAGAACCAAATCAAAAGAATAATTAATTGGCAAACTGAACATCACTAAAGTGCACACACACACACACACACACACACACACACACACACACACACACACACATACAGACACACATACAGACACACATACAGACACACATACACACATACACACATACACACGCGCGCGTGATACGTACATTCGCAAGTCTCGTCTCCAGATCCAGAATCTCTCTGGATTTCAGCGTGGCGTTGTGAGCTCCCAGCATGCTCAGCAACCTTTCCATCAGCGCCTTATAGGACGCCAGAATCTGAAATCATTGAGAAAAAAAAAACATTGTGATGTTATTATAATGGACAAACATCTGACATGAAACTGATTTCATGCTAAATCTTACAATTTTATTGTAAACAAAAGCAAAAGTAGCAATTATAAATCATGTTTTAATGTTTTCATGGTTGAATTTCTGATGTTTTCTGTCTCTTAGGTGCATTGATAATGAAAAAACTACAGTATAAAACTAGATATACTGTATGACTTTATTTGCTTAAAGATACATGAAAAGTACAACTTTGACTATCTATTATTACATTAGAAAAGTAAAATTTTGAGTACCTATATATTAGTTTTTTTATACACAAAAGCAAAAGGAACAAATATAAATGTTGTTTTAATGTTTATTATGACTGAATGTTTTCGTCTCTACAAAGTTTACTGGTTAAAAAAAGATATATGGCTTTATTTTATTACCTAAAGAGATAAATATACATAAAAAGTAAATCTTTAAATACATTTATTTTTATTTATTTACAATTTTTTGTTTGTTTGTTTGTTCATATAATTTGTAACTTATTACTTATCTGGATGTCTTAATTTGTTTTTGTCTCTCAAGTACATTGATAACAAAAAAATCTAGATATATGACTGTATTTGAGTATCTTTTATACATTTTATTTTTATAAAAAAAGGGTAAAGAGAAAACAAATCTAGATATGACTTAGTTAACTAAAAAGATAAAGATGCACAAAAATGAAATCTCTTAACAACTATGTAAACCTTTGTATTTGTACTTTTTATTTGTTAATATAGACTTAATATTTTGCATTTAGAAATTCTGTTGTGATTTCTGGTTTGAAATGTGATCTGGACATGTTTTTTATGAGATTAATCCATGTTTTTATTGATCTCTCAGTGGGATTTCGTGGCTTGTCAATTCTGATTTGTAGCTGTGTTGTTGCAGAGATCTGATGTCATCGGAGCGTGAGAGGATCACTGCTGTGACTTCATTATTAAGAGACGCCAGCTCATCTGTGACATCATCAGCAGCTGTGACACGATCAATTAGACGTTTGAGCTCACAGCGAGAGACGGCCGGAGTGACAGATGGCGGACAGACAGACAGACGGACAGATGGAGAGACAAGAGTCCAGAACAAAAGAGCATATGGAGAGATGAAGAGAGGCGTTTCACCTTCACACTGTCTTCATCCTGCCCCAGATACAGAGTCCTTTCTGGCAGAGTCAAACCCTCCTGATCAATCTACAATCACACAAACACCAGCTGAAGTTACTTTGAAACAAAAACTCCACTCACGAACGCTCATAAACGCACTCTCTCACCCGTATGGTGTTGCGTGACGAGTTTTTGTCGTCCACACTAACGGTGAGAGAGAAGAACACAGACGTGCTGTAAACTGCCTGTGTCTTATACAGCATCTCATTAAAATCTGGTCTCACGGGGGCGGAGCCACTGTCCCACCCCGCCCCTCCGGGAGGAGCTCCGGACAGGTCCCACCCACCACAGCTGTCAATCACTTCAGTCATAGGCCCCGCCCCCAGACGATCGATTTCCTTCATGTTGATGCACGAGTGGTAAAACTCTTTCACCTGTGGGAGAAAATACGAAATTTTAATTAAAATAACCATTCAAAGGATATTTTAAACATTTAATTTATTTGGAATTAAATAAATATATATTTTTTTATCTTAAAAGATTTGTAAAAAATCTTTTCCTATTGAAATTAGGAAAGTAATATATATATATATATATATATATATATATATATATATATATACACACACACACACAGACATACAGTATATACACACACAGACATACAGTATATACACACACAGTATATATATACACACACACACACATATATACTGTATATATACACACACAGTATATACACACACACACA
>NW_015507203.1:72956-100796 GCF_001515645.1 Sinocyclocheilus grahami
ATACACACAGAAACATTTTTACATTTGAATCAGGATAAAATAAGAAATTGAAAACAAAACTGTACATTCAATCATGTGGTTTTAATTATAATATTCAATCAAAGATATTTTAAAAGTAGGATAAACAATTATTTATATCTAATGAAACATGAATATTAATATCTTTCCCTGGTGAAATCTCTGAATACAATATATAGTCCGTTATATTGTATATGGTCCCTATATATATATATATATATATATACATACTACGGGGCCGTTGAATGCTTGATTGGCTGACGAACATTCTAAGGTGTGCAATTATTTTCAGGGAAACGCAAAGCACGGCGAACATAGTTCCAGGCAACTCTGGACCGCATTACATGTCCATATCACTTCGCCAAATAATTTCAGTTCTTTCAAAGGTCCTTACAGTCTAACAACAGCAAAATAACCAAAACCCACAACAACACTGGCCAAACAAATAAATATAGTAAACAACAGGATTAAAACGACAGATCACTTCCATGTTTTTGCCACAAAATTACATTTTTATTATGTACGGAAAGCACATACTCTATCTCTCCCGCTCTCTCTCTCTCACATAGTTGCACACACAGTTTGCACACACGTTAACATACGCACTAATGTTGTTAGCGCTACTCTAGTCTCAGCATCAGACGTCACGCCCACGGACCGTTGGCTAAACATCTGATGCATATGGCACACAAAAGTGGAAACACTTCAGGAGTTTCGAAGTCATCGTCGGATTGGTTGAATTAAACAGGATTTCCGGGAGACGTGTGTGTCGCGTTTTTTAACGTTCCGCCTGGAAACAAAGATGCCGTGGCGCCAAACCCCCTCAACGAAAGAAGAAAGCCGTCGTGTTTACAACTGTGATGACGAGCGCTTATCAGGATCAACTAAACGCTGGATTCTCAAAAGTGTGTGAAATATTTAAAGTTCACGGCATAGAATCTTTAAAATACGTCCGAGAGTTTTACACACCAGTCTGTTATTGTGGCGACATTTCCACGGCCCGAAACGTGATGCTGAAACAAAGCGAACTGTGATTGGTTGTTTGACATTTCGGTCAAACGGCCTCATGGGCGGGCCATGGCCAATGAAAGCTGCCATGGATTCCAGACCTTCAGCCGTCAGTCTGAAGGTCTGGCTACGCGAGACTAGCGCTACTCTAGCGATTTTATCAGTAACAGTTTAACAACTTAAAAACTTCATGACTTCTCACAAGCGAGGTAACAACGCCGCTGTTCGTGAAAAATAAAATGAACTTAAATTTTCACTACTAGTAGAGATATTGCTGCCGAACACTTTTGAGAGATGCACGGACTCACAGGGGTAGGTCACATGTTTAATCTCTCTCTAATAAGTAAGTTATTAACTGCATAACAGTCTGCATTAACTTAGTCTGCTATCAACGGCTCAAGCCTCCGTTACTAGGTTTAAAATGCCGTAGAAAAAACGGACAAATGCCTTGAAATATATCATCTGATCGATGTCTTGAGGTGTGGTAACTGTAGTATAAGCGGAATAATAAACTCCGGGCCGTTGAATTCTTAGAAAGTAATGCACAACCGAGGTGTAACGGTGTAACTCCGCTTCGCGTCGTGGCCGCATCATAACCTCGGGTGTGCATTATTTTCTAAGAATTCAATGGCCCGGAGTCAATTATTCCTTTTATATATATTTTAAATGACGTCGATTCAATATCGATTCTCAAAAGCCGCGAATCGATCTTTTCCGGTATTTATTTCAGCAAACATTTAAAACAAGATCTGATTAATGTGAATCTTATCATTAGTCTTCTCCACTAGATGTCGTCTCCTTATTTACCTTGCGCAAACGGAAAGCCTGTCATTCATTCGGTGCTTATCATGGCGGAGATACTGTTGACAAGAACCAAGAACAAAGCAACATGCGTGATTTGCAATGCTCAGGTAAAATTCTATAGTATTACTACAAATCTGTGGAAGCATTTGACATCACACGTAAAGGCGCATTATTTTTGCAATGAATGAATGAATGGCGGATGGTGCGACGCACTGTTTTGTTTACTACACACATATTAAAGCGCGGACGGCGCTCGCTGTGTTTTCAGCCTCTGTTGTCTCACTATGATGATATGAATACACAAATATCATCTCCAGCTGCTCTGAGAGTCACTTCAGTAGCATTTTACAGAAATATATTACTTCATATCTTAAGACTCAATGCAACAACAATGTTACTACTACTACTAATAATAAATATTAATAAATGTTTTTTTAAAGGAATAATCACATTTGTTTTCTTTTTAATTTTAACAGTAAACCTCTGTTGTGCAACACTTTGTTTGCCAAAAAATAACAGGGTTTAATTTTAATTTGAATAGGATAAATTAAATTAATATTTTATGCCTTCATCTGATTACCTGAAAAATTAAGAAGAATATTTTATAGGGCCCTATTATTGTTTAAAAAAGGACCCTATACAAAAAAAGAATAGGTTTAAAATACAGGCCTGTGGCTCTTAATTTATTTTTATTAATTCACCATTTGTAAAATGATGTTTACTATTAATTTTTTTAGAAATACCAATAGCATTTGTATTAAAACTATATTCACTGAATGTAATTTTAAAAAAATCGAGAATCGAACCAAGAATCGAATCGGGACATCTGAATCAATACCCAGCCCTTATATATATATATACAGTAGATATATTGCATATTTATAACAAATCATGAGAAACTGAATGCATGTATGTATGCATGTATGTAATGTATATATATTCGAATATGACTAAAGTATGAGAAATGTAATTCTAAATTTTAAATAAAATCACACGATTTAAAAAAATATTAGTAATTTAAAGTAAAGTAATTTTATTAGGATATTTTCCTGATGATATTAAAACAGCATCATCACAAAATTATTTCATGTAAAATATAAAACCTAGATTCTTACAATTTCTGAATAAAACTTGAGAAATGTAATGAAGTCATAAATCCAATCACATATGGGCAAAAGAAATAGTGATTCCTGACTTAAAAAATTAAGTAGTATTAAATACAGTCAAACAAAAACTTATTCAGACAGCAGATATAATATTTGATATTTGTTTACTAGTGGGTGCAGGACACTATAGTTCATTTATGTAAGTGAGGATAGCTAAATAAAGTAAACTGTGACATATTACACCCAAAGATTCTTCATACAGTGGACTACCGGACCAAAAATGATTCAGACACTTTGAGCTGAGCATGTTTTGCTGAAGTGTTATTCTTTAATTGCTAATGTGATCTTTTTACACCACAGACTGAACAGAATGAAGCACTGCTTGGTAATTAATTGGTTTTATCTAATTGTGTTCTTAAATTTAACAGCTGACAGCTATTCAACAGAATTCATTACATACCTTTCTATCAAAGTTATCTGACATTATCAAGATGAGTTTGTTCTGACACAGTTTAACTCTGAGCTCTTCTCATATTTTAGTACCGTTTCTAAACTATAGCCAATAAACTGATATAATGTGAGAAATGTTGAAGGTGTCTGAATAAATTTTGGTTTGACTGTGTCAAAATTGATACAAAATTATGCAGATTTAAATATATAATAAACAAAATGCATTGAAACCAAGCAAATATTCCGAGTGTGTGGTTGTACCTTTCTCTCGGCACTATCCGGCTCGTTCCTCTGCACCGGCACCTGTAGGAGGCGCTGCAGCTTCTCCTGGTTCTGTTCTCCGATGGCGGTGATGATCCCGTAGCTCAGTTTATCCTCCGGTATACCGTGTCTCCGGAGCCACCCGCCGCAAGCGAAGCTGTAGAAGTCGTGACAGGGCTGGACGCTCGGGTCGACGTTCCCCTGGATGAAGCGAGCGGCCCGGAGCAGCGAGCGCCGCTTTACGCAATCCTGACGACACTGGGAATCCTGCGCTTCCAGCGCCAGAAACTTCAGCGCCAGCATGCATCCGAGAATCACGCACATCCCCGCCGCGAACACTAAAGCAGAGAGCAGGCAGATTTCGCGCCTGCTCCAGCGGGCCGGAGCCCCGCCCCCGGCCCCGCCCTTGACCCCACCCACACACTTGTCCCGCCCACTTCTTCCGCGGTCCAGCGATCCGCCCAGATGCAGACTCATGCCGTTACTCAGCGTGCTGCTGCTGCAACGACTGCTGTACTTGATCTCCTGGAAATCGTCGTAATGCGCCGTGAGCGAGTACGTTTTCTCCATGCTGACCGACGTCTGCGCCCGCGATTTGTTGGGGAAGGTGTGAAACATGATCTGGGATCAAAATAAGGTCATGACCTTTGACCCTTTCAACTCTTGGGAGAGTCAGACTGTATCCAAAGGCTTTTTATGTCCTTGGTTTTTCAATGGGATTTCTTTCTCAGTATGACCTGCTGCGAGAGAGATGCAGTTAATTAATTGCTTGATGTAGTGTGGAAAATATTTACATGTTTACATATTTACAACAAAACGAGATAAATGTAATGAAAAATTGCAAATCATGTGTGAACAAAGGAAACAGTGACTTGTAAAACACCAATTATTTATTTTAGTTAATTAGAGTCTGTGATACATTGTAAGTATAGTCATTATTGCATTATTTAGACATATAGGACCAAACGGAATTTTTTTTTACAAATTTAATTATTTATTTTTAAAATAATTATTTGCAATGAAATAAATATATTTTTAAAGATCCTTCCCTCGTGAAATTAGCAAAGCAACACCACATGATAGACAGATAGATAGATAGACAGACAGACAGACAGACAGACAGACAGACAGACAGACAGACAGATAGAGAGATAGATGGATGATAGATAGATAGATAGATAGATAGATAGATAGATAGATAGATAGATAGATAGATAGATAGATAGATAGATAGATAGATAGATAGATAGATAGATAGCAGATAGACAGATAATATTGATCATAATAATAAATGTTTCTTGAACAGCAAATTATTTAACAATATTACGTTTTTTTAACAGATATGCCCTTCTCAGAATGTGGGGAGCAGTGAATACTGTGTAGGGACCCTATGAATCAGAACACAGTTTAGGAAAATCGCTGAGCTCCATGGCCATGTTTGCGTTTGTGTTACAGCAGTATCCCAGCTGTGTAGTATCTGATATTAAATCACTCATGTCTGCCACACAGTTGAAACTAATTACACACACACACACACACACACACACACACACGCTACCCATAAACCACACGCCGGTAAACTGCGTCAAGCCTGCCAGACAAAGCTCACCTCCTGCAGAGCAACAAACCTGCTACTGGCTAATGGAGCACAACACACACACACACTCAGTCTGGTCTCCGTCTGAGTTCACACTCACAAAACCTATATACGCAAATATCAAGCGCAGCGTTAGTTCTGGCAGGTCATGTTAGTCAAGCTCGCATCAGCTGACTCTCAGCTGATCCCCATCTATCTATAGGAATGCGACACCTATCTAAGCATTCATATATAAGGTCCCTCAGTATTATCAGCAGTTTTCGCATTGCTCAATAGCTAATTACCCTCCTCCATCCCCAGCTCCTCCTCTGTCAGTCAGGATTCTGCCTTTTGGTTATCTTTTGAATCAGACTAATTCTAAAACGTGTACATAAAATGATTGAACTTTAACGATATCTGCAATACATTTATGTTGGTTCTGTTCTGTTTACCCTGGGGGGTTATCGCTGCTCTCCCTGCTCTCCAAACTGTATGCTAATTGTCAATCATCTTTGACGATAGTGGTCCTGACAGAAATATGAATGCAAACAATTCTAGCTAGACAAGCTCAATTTCATGTGTCACTGTGTTCTGAAATGTATCAGACGATGGAAACCCTGGGATAAAAAATAAATTTTTCTCGGAATTCTGAGTTTACATCTTTCAAATCTTTTTTTTTTTGTTGTTGTTGTTGTTTTTGTTTTTTTGCTTCCGCCATAAAATAAAAACTAAAAAAGATCATTGCGACCTTTTAATTGCACAATTCGGCTGTTTTTCTTAGAATTGTGAGTTTATATCTCCCAATTCTGCCTTATTTTATCTTACACTAAACTCACAATTCTGAGTTTATGTCCCACAATTCTGAGATGATATATTGCAATTATGAGTTTGTCACAATTTTGAGTTTATATGTCCCACAATTCTGAGTTTATAGGTCCTAATTATGAGTTTATATGTCGTAATTTTGAGTTTATATGTCGCAATTTTGAGTTTGTTTCAATTCTGAGTTTATGTTTCAATTCTGAGTTTATATCTTAATTCTGACTTCTTTTATCTAAGAATAAACTTACGATTCTGAGTTTGTCGTAATTCTGAGTTCATGACGCAATTTTGAGTTCATATCTCACAATTCTGAGTTTGTTGCAATTTTAAATTTGTCACAGTTGAGTTTGTGGCAATTTTGAGTTTATATCTTGTAATTCTGAGTTTATTTGTCGCAATTATGAGTTTATATCCCAATCCTGACTTGCTTTATCTCAGAATAAACTTGGGATTCTGAGTATGTTGCAATTCTGAGTTTATATGAATTGAGAATTGTGAGGAAAAAGTCAGAATAAGATAAAAAGTCGCAATTACTTTTAAAATCAAATGCCTTGGTGAGCAGAAGAGACTTCTTTCAAAAACATTACAAAAATAAACGTGTACACTCAAACACACATGTTTCAGGTCTGAGTATGTACTGTGCAATGTGTTGGCCAAACAATTGCGTCTATGTAGTTATTTTAAATATGTTTCTGGCCTTTATCCCAAATCTTTCTCTGAGGTTCACACACACACACACACACACTTCCTGTCTGAGTTTTAGGGTGAATATATGAGTATATGAGTGTGTGTGTGGCTTCAGGGTAATTTATGAAAATTGATCCTGGATCCGTCCAGAGGGAAAGTTCAGGGCTGATGTTTTTACCAGCCGTTTCAACATCCCACACTCTGTCTGTGTGTGTGTGTGTGTGTGTGTGTGTGTGAGTGTGTGTGAGTGTGTGTGAGTGTGTGTGTGTGTGAGTGTGTGTGTGTGTGTGTGTGTGTGTGTGTATTTTAGGAGAATCAAGCATGTGGGAGAAACTACAAAAGTGAGCTGATGGAAATCATGTGTGTGTGTGTGTGTGTGTGTGTGAGTGAATAGAGACAAAAGCAAATGACAGAGCGTTTGCATTCATTAAATCTGTTATTGTGTGTGTGCATCCACATTTCTGAGTTAATTCACCCTGTCACCTCTCATCTGTTTCACCGGACACACACACACACACACACACACACAGGGAATCTCTCAGTAAGTGGATTGAAGACACACACACACACACACACACACACACACCTGATGTCTGTGGAGATGTTTCTCTGGAAAATGTCAGTCTCCATTCAAACCATCATTCATCAAATGTGTCTTGCTCTTTTCCTGTCTTTCAAACACACTCATACAGCTCTCTCTCTCTCTCACACACACACACACACACACTTTCAATCTGTTTTACTAAAGTCTGCATTATAAAACAGATAGTTCTGACATTAAAGCCATTGTAAAATGCAGATAAACGCACCTGTGACGCATTAATGCAGCAGCCTGCTACAGCCTGCAGTTATTAAAGAACAATGGACTATATTACTTTTCAGAAGAATGTGATCATGATGAATAAATGTAATATGAGTAATATTAGTAAATGCAATATGATTGTTTTATTAATAAATGTAACTGTTTATTGAACATTGGTCTGTTTTAACATATTGCTGTTGGCATAATCTCTAAAGGTGTTAGCGGTCGTCCTTTATGGTTTTTTCTAGCTGTTCATGTTCAAAACCAGCCATGTTTCACAGACAAACTCATCGCTTTAATATTTCAAGTGTTTCTCCATTCTATATTTATTAATGGTCATGAATTGTCTCTGTTACACGTGTACAATGATTAAAGAGAGTAAATGAAGACATTTACACCATATACTAGCAGTTTTTGTTAATATTTTTATAATTTTTTTAAATAATTTTAATTTTTGTTAATATTTTTATAATTTTTTTTATAGTTTTAATTTTAGTTAAAGTTTTAGTAATTTTGTATGTTTTTTGTCATTTTTTATTTTTTTATTTTTTTTTTACGTCCATAGTACTTCAACATAAATTAAACTTAAATGAGAAAGCTTGAGCTAGTTTTTTATATTTTATATTTCAGGCTGAAGTTTATTTATTAGAACAACATTATTAGAAATGTTGAGCTAAAAAAAATAGCTAAATGAACTAAAAATTAAATAAGTTTAGATTTCTTACAATTTTAGTTTTAGTTATTTTAGTACTTCAACTTAAATTATACAAATAAAATGACAAATGTGGAGCTAAAAGTTTTGCTAAATGAGTTAAAAAAATGACTTTTTTATTTTAGTTATTTAGTACTTCAACATAAATTAAAAGAAAAATTAGAGAAATATTGAGCTAAAAATAGCTGAATGAACTAAAAATTTAATAAGTTTACATTTTTTAATTTTAGTTATTTTAGTACTTCAACTGAAATTAAAAGAAAAATAGAAATGTTGAGCTAAAAATAGCTAAATAAGGTTAGCTACTAAGCTATTTTAGCTATTATAAGGAAATGTAAAACTAAAAATATTAATTAAAAATTAGCTAAAGTTTTTTATTTTAGTTTTAGTTATTTTAGTGCTCCAACTTAAACAAAAAATAGAAATAAAAATATTAAGCTAACAATAGCTAAAAATACGTTTTTATAATTTAGTTTTACTTATTATTAAACAACTTAAGTTAAACGAAAATGAAAAATGTTGCCTTGGCAACTAGCCAAATTAAAACGTTATATAGCCTAAATAAAATTAGTTTTTAAAAAATGTATTTTATTTCAAGTAACAATAATGTTTTTATGGCTTTAGTTTTAGTTTTGTTAACGTTAATAAGCCTAATTTACGCAAGTGTCCTGCTTCTCAGATGCTTCGGAAACATCTCAACAACGTCTCAAACTGAACTCACTCTTCTCAAATACCAGATTCTGACCTCAGAAGCCAAAGATCTCAAACATTTCTAATCACATTCTTCCAAAGTCTGTTTTTATTCCTCCTCAGACACTCAAAACATAACTGAGACCTGCATGAGATATGACAGAGCAATGAAAAATCAGATAAAACACACACTGAAGTCAATCTAGTCACACACACACACACACACACACACTCACACAGAGAGAGAGAGAGAGAGAGTGGTGTGTGTAATGGATTAGATCTCTTAGCATCTGATGAATGACCATTTACACGACATGACAGCACTAATGTCTTGAATACAGATCACACACACACACACACACACACACACACACACACACGGATCGCAATTCATCTGCGGCTCACAAACTGTGCAAAGCAATCAAATAGATCGTTTTCCTACAAGATCACAGTTTATACTACAGCAACACCACGCTTTTTGATATTCTATGTAAATACTATTGCATGTGAATATGGAAATCACACAATATCATGCTAAATATCACTGTACCATGATATATGAATATGTAATCAAGGTAAATCTCAAAGTACAGTGGTATTACCATCACTATACACTGTAAAAGTTAAAATATGAGATATTTCTACTACATCGAATCCTTAAAAATGAATTTCATTGGTGTGAACTAATGCATTCTGATCAGTTGAGGCTTATTAATCATATTTTGAATATATGGAGTATGAGTATATGAGTATGGAAATCATACAAAGTCATGGCAAATCTCAAAGTATCCCGGTATTAAGATTTCTAAACGATGTAAATGAAATGTCATTTCTAGCACATTTTAGTTTTTTTATTTTATTTTTACAATGCATAAATAACAGCAGTTTTGTAAAAGAACAAATGCATTAAAAAAGAAATACAAGCGACTCGTTTTGGACATTGCAGCATATATGAAGCATACAGTTCAACTTTGGCACCTAAACGGATCCAATTCGGTTTCGCAACGCCTTCACCTGTCACTCTTAACTTAAACTAGGTACTTTAAAATACCATGGTACGTGAATACGGTTCTACGGTTTTACCGTATGGTTCCACCAATACTTTGTTTGCAACAAAATGACATATCAGCATTTTGGTCACTCTTACACACACACACACACACACACACACACACACCTCTGACAGACAGACCTGCGCGCAACACACACACACACACACACACACACACCTTCTCTCCGTGATCTCAAGCTGCTGCTGAGGTGTAATCAAGGTAAATCTCAAAGTACAGTGGTATTACCATCACTATACACTGTAAAAGTTAAAATATGAGATATTTCTACTACATCAAATCCTTAAAAATGAATTTCATTGGTGTGAACTAATGCATTCTGATCAGTTGAGGCTTATTAATCATATTTTGAATATATGGAGTATGAGTATATGAATATGGAAATCATACAAAGTCATGGCAAATCTCAAAGTATCCCGGTATTAAGATTTCTAAACGATGTAAATGAAATGTCATTTCTAGCACATTTTAGTTTTTTTATTTTATTTTTACAATGCATACATAACAGCAGTTTTGTAAAAGAACAAATGCATTAAAAATGAAATACAAGCGACTCGTTTTGGACATTGCAGCATATATGAAGCATACAGTTCACAATTCAACTTTGGCACCTAAACGGATCCAATTCGGTTTCGCAACGCCTTCACCTGTCACTCTTAACTTAAACTAGGTACTTTAAAATACCATGGTACGTGAATACGGTTCTACGGTTTTACCGTATGGTTCCACCAATACTTTGTTTGCAACAAAATGACATATCAGCATTTTGGTCACTCTTACACACACACACACACACACACACACACACACCTCTGACAGACAGACCTGCGCGCAACACACACACACACACACACACACACACCTTCTCTCCGTGATCTCAAGCTGCTGCTGAGGAGAATTCAGAGAGATTTGAGGAGATTCACTCACCTGGAGAAGACACGAGGAGTGCGGAACAAAAAAGTCCCAGAGACGCGGAGAGAATCACTGAGCGACAGCAGCGCGCTCCGCCAGTGTGTGTGTGAGTGTGTGTGTGTGTGTGTGTGTGTGTGTGTGTGACAGAGAGAGAGAGAGAGAGAGAGAGAGACCATTTTTGGTTCACTAAAGAACCTTTCAGTGAGTAGTTCTTAAAAGAGCCATTTTTTCTTAGTTTTAAGAATTTTTTTTTAATAATCTAAAAGACCTTATTCCATTATAAACAACTTTTTGCACAGTGGAAGGGTTCTTTATGGAAGGACTGATGCCAATAAGGAACCTTCAAGAGTGTAGATTATTAAAAAGGTTCTTTATTGGCACTGATGACTGCATGGAGAACCGTTAACATCAGGGAACCTTTCTGCACTCTTAAACATAAAGGTTCTTTATTGGCATCAATGGTTCTATGAAGAACCTTGAACATCCTAAAGAACCAGAAAAGGTTCTTTATAGTCGAAAAAGATTCTTTTAGATTTTTAAAATGGTTCTTTTAGGAACTGTTTACTGAAAGGTTCTTTGGGGAACCAAAAATGGTTCTTTTATGGCATCACTGCAAAAACACCCTTTTAGAACCTTTATTTTTAAGAGTGTGTTGCTCAAAAGGTCCTATAGATTATTAACAAGTTCTCGATATAAAAAGTGGTTCTTTTAAGAACTGTTCGCTGAAAGGTTCTTAGGCAAAATCAAAAATGGATCTTCACTCTTATAAAGATTATAAAAATAGCTTTTCACAATGATGCCTTTGAAGAACCATTTTTGGTTCCCAAAAGAACCTTTCTTTTTGGAAAAATTTGGAACCTTTATTTGTATTAGTGTAGTGTAAATGTTTCTTTAGATTATTCAAATGTTCTTTATACTACTAAAAAAAATGGTTCTTTTAAGAACTGTTCACAGAAAGGTTCTTTGGGGAACCAAAAATGGTTCTGCTGCATGTAGCCGAGTAAACCTGTGTGTGTGACTGAGCGTGAATGAATGTGTGTGTGTTGTAAATGTGATTAGTGGGAGTGGCTGTGGAGCGGACGATGCACTCGTCGCGATTAGCTTGTGCAGCGTGCACCCTGCATGCTAAAGCGCACAAGCGAGTGGAACGCATGTGGCACATCTCTTTATCTGGATTTAATCACCCCACCAGAGAAAAACACACACACACGCCAAGCCTGAAAAGAGAATACAGAAGCAGCTGTGATTGTGTCTGAGCCTTAAAATAATGTAAAACAGCTTCCTTTTTCATGCATGCCAAAGAAATCAGAATTTCTCACAAAACACCCTGCCAATGGCAAAAGAGTGGTGCCAGCATTTGTGCACGCATGTGTGTGTGTCTCACTCCAGGGTGTGTATGACATTGGCTTGATTTGTAGGCATTGGTTGCTTTTCTGAGCTCCAAAACATAGTGATTGTGTTGAAGGGTCAGTGTGTTTGTGTGTGTGTATGTGTAAGTGAAGTGGATGGAAATCAGGCACAGAATGTGACAGCTGTCTACTGCTGCTGCTGGTCAGAGGGGGTGTGGCTCTATTAAAGAGGCGTGGCTCACTGCCAGAAAGAAAGTGACTTCAGCTCTGTCACGCCTCATTAATATTCTGATGTCATTGCTCCGGCCCCTCCCCCACTATACACTGGAGATGAAAGTATGATATCATTCCATATGGATGGCCAGAGAGAAGACACAACGGCCACTCGATCCATCACCCCTGAGTGCTCTCTCGCTCTCTCTCTACCGCCTCATTAATATTCTGATGTCATTGCTCCGGCCCCTCCCCCACTATACACTGGAGATGAAAGTATGATATCATTCCATATGGATGGCCAGAGAGAAGACACAACGGCCACTCGATCCATCACCCCTGAGTGCTCTCTCGCTCTCTCTCTCTCTCGCTCTTTTAGGCATCATATACACGTTCCTAACTTGAAGGCTGTCCAGAATGTGCACTCTAAAAAATGCTGGGTTGTTTCAACCCAATGTTGGGTCAAATATGGACTAACCCAACAGTTGGGTTAAATTTTGGTTACATTTTTAAATTAGCTTTTTAACCCAACAGTTGGGTTAGTCCATATTTGACCCAACATTGGGTTGAAACAACCCAGCATTTTTTAGAGTGCACATTCTGGACAGCCTTCAAGTTAGGAACGTGTATATGATGCCTAAAAGAGCGAGAGAGAGAGAGAGCGAGAGAGCACTCAGGGGTGATGGATCGAGTGGCCGTTGTGTCTTCTCTCTGGCCATCCATATGGAATGATATCATACTTTCATCTCCAGTGTATAGTGGGGGAGGGGCCGGAGCAATGACATCAGAATATTAATGAGGCGTGACAGAGCTGAAGTCACTTTCTTTCTGGCAGTGAGCCACGCCTCTTTAATAGAGCCACACCCCCTCTGACCAGCAGCAGCAGTAGACAGCTGTCACATTCTGTGCCTGATTTCCATCCACTTCACTTACACATACACACACACAAACACACTGACCCTTCAACACAATCACTATGTTTTGGAGCTCAGAAAAGCAACCAATGCCTACAAATCAAGCCAATGTCATACACACCCTGGAGTGAGACACACACACATGCGTGCACAAATGCTGGCACCACTCTTTTGCCATTGGCAGGGTGTTTTGTGAGAAATTCTGATTTCTTTGGCATGCATGAAAAAGGAAGCTGTTTTACATTATTTTAAGGCTCAGACACAATCACAGCTGCTTCTGTATTCTCTTTTCAGGCTTGGCGTGTGTGTGTGTTTTTCTCTGGTGGGGTGATTAAATCCAGATAAAGAGATGTGCCACATGCGTTCCACTCGCTTGTGCGCTTTAGCATGCAGGGTGCACGCTGCACAAGCTAATCGCGACGAGTGCATCGTCCGCTCCACAGCCACTCCCACTAATCACATTTACAACACACACACATTCATTCACGCTCAGTCACACACACAGGTTTACTCGGCTACATGCAGCAGAACCATTTTTGGTTCCCCAAAGAACCTTTCTGTGAACAGTTCTTAAAAGAACCATTTTTTTTAGTAGTATAAAGAACATTTGAATAATCTAAAGAAACATTTACACTACACTAATACAAATAAAGGTTCCAAATTTTTCCAAAAAGAAAGGTTCTTTTGGGAACCAAAAATGGTTCTTCAAAGGCATCATTGTGAAAAGCTATTTTTATAATCTTTATAAGAGTGAAGATCCATTTTTGATTTTGCCTAAGAACCTTTCAGCGAACAGTTCTTAAAAGAACCACTTTTTATATCGAGAACTTGTTAATAATCTATAGGACCTTTTGAGCAACACACTCTTAAAAATAAAGGTTCTAAAAGGGTGTTTTTGCAGTGATGCCATAAAAGAACCATTTTTGGTTCCCCAAAGAACCTTTCAGTAAACAGTTCCTAAAAGAACCATTTTAAAAATCTAAAAGAATCTTTTTCGACTATAAAGAACCTTTTCTGGTTCTTTAGGATGTTCAAGGTTCTTCATAGAACCATTGATGCCAATAAAGAACCTTTATGTTTAAGAGTGCAGAAAGGTTCCCTGATGTTAACGGTTCTCCATGCAGTCATCAGTGCCAATAAAGAACCTTTTTAATAATCTACACTCTTGAAGGTTCCTTATTGGCATCAGTCCTTCCATAAAGAACATTTAAAAATGTAACCAAAATTTAACCCAACTGCTGGGTTAGTCCATATTTGACCCAACATTGGGTTGAAACAACCCAGCATTTTTTAGAATGTAAGAAGCCTTATTATGCTGCCTCTTAGGATATACTTGTTCCACACAAAACCAGAAATGATTGGCTGGTTTTATGCAACTTCCATGTATCAGGGTCTATTATGGAAGCTTATATTATAAAAATATATATAAAAAAAGGTAATTGCAAGTTTTTATCTCACAATTCTGACTTTTTTCTTGCTATTCTGAGTTTATATCTTGCGATTCTGAGAACTGAGAGCTTATATATTACAATTTAACAGGGTAAATTCTGATTTTTTTTCTCAGAATAGTGAGAAAAGAGTCAGAACTGTGAGATAAACACTTGCAATTACCTTTTTTTTTAAATTTTTTTAAATAATATTATAAAAGCATTTCAGTGCCAAAATAAATAAATGCCATTTTGAGAATAAAGGTGTAATATTTTGATATATAAATCTATAAATCAAAATTACCTAAATTAAGTCGTAGCATTGTGAGACTAAAGTTGATATATTTTGAAAATTAAGTCAAAATTACGAGAATAAAGTCAAAGCATTGTGAGATCCTAATATTTTGAGAACAAAGTCAAAATGACCAGAACAAAGTTGTATCAATACGAGAATAAAGCCGTAATATATTTTGAGATACAAACTTGCAATACTGAGAAAAGTAGAAGTCAGAAAGTCAGAATTACGAGATATAAACTCAGAATTTAAAAAGGTTAGAATTGTGAGATGTACACTCAAATTTATGAGTTTATAACTTGCAATTGTGAGATATAAACTTGCAATTGTTAAAACACCTGTAACATCTCTCTTAATGAACACTTTACGAGCCTCTTCTCTGCTCTCCGTGGCAGCATAGCATTATTATAAATGAAAAATGCTGACCATGAGCTCTGATTTTATGGGTTATTTCTACATTTCAGTGTAATACAATAGACAAAATAAATTACAGTGATTATGTATTAATACATATATGCATGTGTCAGATATATGTTGATGATAATAATGCAGTAGGAATGAGCTTTGAATATTTAATATTTCATGTGAATAAAATATACAGTGAGGTCCAAACGCCTGAGAAAATGTGGGATTCAAATCTAATTTAAACTGGGAAATATAGAATAGAACAAAAAATGCTATGAAGTAAAATAAATATTTAAGACAGATTTCTGCTTAATTTCTATGTGATTAATCAAATGCAAGCAAATGAGCATCACTGATCATGACTCTTTTCTTGCTTCAGCTGAAGCTGGACATGCAGAAGAAACAACATTCTCCAATTCATGACTGCTGCAATTCAACTTTTCTCACAGATTGTTATGCTGATAATATAATTTATGATGAAAATTTGTGTAAAAATATGCAAAACACAAGCATTTTCTCAGTGGTCTCAGACTTTTGTACCTCACTGTATGTACGTCCTGTTCACAAACACACGGATGTCTCTGTAGAGTCTCTCTCGCTTTACAGTATGAAAATAATTAATTACTAAACAAACAGATTTAAAGGGAAAAGCCGCCTGGCAAGGAGAGAATTTATCAGTCCCAACATAAAAGGCAGAGCAAGTCTAATGTGTTTTCATTCATTGTCACCTAATAAAAATTCTCCTCACTTCACATCAAATAACGCAAAAACAACTTCATGTTTTTAAGTAAAAAAAAAACATTACAGTTTTCATGTTTATTTTTTTTTGTAATCCCCTGCCAACGTTTTGGTATAAATCCAGAAACATACTTTACATAGGTACACAAAACATGAACGCTTCACTTACATACTACAAGTGTTTGGCGGTAATTTACTGTTTACTGTAAAAAAAAAACTTTAGTACCTTATAATGTTAATGTCTGTTATGAAGAATACAGAATATATTTATGTTGCCTTATAAAATTATATGAATTGGATTTAGACGCATTTTAGCTTGTGTAAGTTAGAAGCATTTAACGCATTTAACTTTTTTATTTATTTATTTTAAGTACTGATTTGAATCAAATGATTCCCAAACCCGCACCGAAGTCCAGATCTAAATAAATGATTCCCGAACCCACACCGAAATCCCGTTCTGAATAAATGATTCCCAAACCCGCACCAAAGTCCCGATCTAAATAAATGATTCCCGAACCCACACCGAAGTCCCGAACCTGCACCGAAGTCTCGATCTGAATCAAATGATTTCCGAACCCACACCGAAATCCCAAACCCGCAACGAAGTTCTGATCTGAATCAAATGATTCCTGAGCCTGCACCGAAGTCCCGATCTGAATCAAATGATTCCCGAACCTGCACTGAAGTTCCGATCTGAATCAAATGATTCCCGAACCCACACCGAAATCCCAAACCCGCACCGAAGTCCTGATCTGAATCAAATGATTCCCGAACCTGCACCGAAGTCCCGATCTGAATCAAATGATTCCCGAACCTGCACCGAAGTTCCGATCTGAATCAAATGATTCCCGAACCTGCACCGAAGTCCCGATCTGAATCAAATGATTCCCGAACCTGCACCGAAGTCCCGATCTGAATCAAATGATTCCCAAACCTGCACCGAAGTATCGATTTGAATCAAATGATTCCCGAACCTGCACTGAAGTTCCGATCTGAATCAAATGATTCCGGAACCTGCATCGAAGTCCCGATCTGAATCAAATGATTCCCGAACCTGCACCAAAGTCCCGATCTGAATCAAATGATTCCCGAACCTGCACCGAAGTCCCGATCTGAATCAAATGATTCCCGAACCTGCACCGAAGTACCGATTTGAATCAAATGATTCCCGAACCCGCGACAAAGTTCAGATCTAAATCAAATGAGTCGCGATATGTGGTTTAAAGTCCCCAGCTGAATCAAATGATTCATGATACGCGATCCGATTGGAGCGCTTCGAAACAGTGAATCATTTTGTGACGTGATTTATTTACTGATTCAGAGTTTCGAAAAGCTCCGTTTCACCCAGCACTGCATGCTTTTTAAAATCATTACAAGGGAGGTCAGTCTTATCACCCCACCTTAGTGTGGAGGTTAATATTTTTTATTCTGTTTGCTTAGATACATTAGATCAGGTGGTGCCACTAAGGCAGGTGCATAAAAAGCATAAACCAGCTCCATGGTTAAATGAACATATCCGGTCCCTAAGAAGGGAATGTAGAAGATGTGAACGGAAATGGAAGAAAGATAAGTTACAAATTTCTTGTGAAATGCTGAAAGACTCGTTGTTTAAATCAATGCTTTGAATCCTAGATTAGAGGTGCCTGGCGATATGTCTGTTGAACTATGTGAAAGCTTTTTACGATTCTTTGTCGGTCGAGTATCAGAGGTTAAAAATAATATACATCAGTGTGCACATGTTCCTTTGAATGCACCAGAAACTAATGCTACGCTATGTGAACTTGAGCCTATCTCCCTATCCACTTTTAATGACATTGTTTTTAAGCTGAAGCCTACATTTGCTCCTCAAGACATTGTTCCGACACTGTTAAGGCAAATCATTGAATAGGTCAGTCCATATATAGTTTCTATAATAAATAAAAGCCTACTTTCAGGAATTGTTCCCGAGAACTGTAAACATGATCAAAATCTGGAAAAGAGGGCTCTATGCAACTAAAAACTTTCATTTCTGGCCAAGATCTTAGAGAAAATTGTTCTTACTCAACTGGAGTCATTCCTTGATGAAAATTATATTTGTGAAGTATTTCAATCAAGTTTTAAAAAGCACCATAGTACAGAAACAGTATTATTAAAGGTTTTAAATGACATTTTTTGGCAACTGATGCTGGTAATGTGACTATACTTTTGCTTTTAGATCTCACGGCAGCGTTCGACACAATCGACCAACATATTCTTATGAAGGAAATGCTTTAAAATGGATTAAGTCGTATCTTTTAAATAGAAGTTTTTCTGTTCGTATGGGTGAGTGTACATCAGCTTCAGCATCTTTATCATGTGGTATTCCACAAGGCTCTGTTTTTGCACCGCTTCTCTTCTCCCTTTATATGCTCATGCTAGATTTGATTTTGCATAAATACAGTGTTTCATTTCACTGCTACGCAGACAATACACAAATGATGTGAGCCTTGGAAAGATTGTTGGCCTGTTTTAATGACGTCAAGGCTTGGATGTCTACAATATTTTTGAGCCTAAATGAATCGATAACAGAATTGATTCTCTTTGGTCCCTCTGAACCTGGTGATGCAGTTGAACTTAAGTTGGGTCCTCTGAGCCCCTTTAGGAAACATCAGGTAAAAAATCTGGGTGTGATTTGCGATAGCGCACTAAAATTTGATAAATAGATAAACAGATAAATGAAATCGTCAGAATGAGCTTTTTCAAATTGAGGATGATCTATAAGATTAAGTCTTTTTTATCCCAGAAAGATTTGGAAAAGGTTATTCACGCATTTATCTTTTCGAGTAGACTACTGCAACTTGTCACCATCTGACTTTATCATAACAACAAAAAAAAACTTTACTTAATCCCCAGTCTAGCTTGTACTTATTTGAACAATGTCTGAAACTTGGTATTACGAGCACTTGCTGTGTCTACTTGCCTCTTTAAGATGAATTGCTTGATGTATTCCCCAATTTTAAGTCGCTTTGGATATAAGTGTCCGCTAAATTAATAAATGTAAATGTCTCGCTATATTATGGTGCTCAAAATACAATTTGAGATAGATTGCAGACGGTCCAAAATGCAAGAATCCTCACATGGCACTTGTAAATTAGATCATATTACCCCAGTGTTAAAATCATTGGTTGCTTGTTTCTTTTAGGATTAATTTTAAAATCGTATTATTTGTATTTAAATCTCTACATGGTATAGCTCCATCGTATATTGCGGATCTAATTCAGGAACAAAAGCCAACAAGATCTTTACGATCTCAATCACAGAAACTTCTTGTTGTTCCTCGGTCTAAGATGAAATCTAGAGGTGATCGTGCTTTTGCGGTCGCTGCCCCTAAACTATGGAACAGCCTTTATTAGGGACGTACCGATGCTCAATCAGTTTAAAAGCCATCTGAAAACATATTTTTTTATGATAGCGTTCAAACAAAGAAAAGTGCGAAGGTTGCTAATGCCATATGTGTCTCTTTTGTCCTTAAGATATATTTCGACTGTTCTTTTAAGGTTTCTCTTTTTATATTTCTTAATTACATTATGGTTTTTAAGTCATAGGTTATGATTTTTTTTATGTTTTCCTCTCCTAATTGCTTTATTGTTTTTACAGCACTATGGTCAACGTTGTTTTATTCAGTGCTTTAGAAATAACTTTGAAGATTAGTTGGTGACAATTCAATAGAAATCAGTTGAAAGCATCCAGTCTCTCATACCATTGAAGTGAATGTTCAATTTATCAGTATATATTGTAATAAATATTTGAGAAATGATTGTTGTATGTGATTGTATTAGTCTATATAGAGTGATAGTCAATGTAAAAAGAGCAAATGGGAGAAGCAGATGAACACAAAACAGCAGAACAACATAAAGTTAAAGAGGATAAACTTTATCATTCAGCTGAACTATGCTCATATGTTTCAAACACTTCGGCTCTTATATGTTCTTACTCCACACATCTATTAAACATACTTGAAAGCGTGCAGTTTTCTAGTAGTTTAATGCTTTTTTGCAAAAGTTACATGGTGTAGCTTTAAAATAAATCATAAAACCTCTTGAGGCATATTTGATTTATAAATTCCTGGCAAAAACAATATCATTATAAAATCACAGATATCTGTTTTATAACTATTTGTTGCCATTGCTTCATGTTTGGTGTGGTCAGATCATTTCTATCTTCAGTGAAAAGCGTGTGTTCCTGTGAGCTCGTTTGTGTGTGTGTATGTGTGTGTGTGTCATAAATCAAGAATCAGTCACTGTGTGTGTGTATATTTATTGATTGTGGAATCTGAACTGCTGGAATGGGATGGAAGGAGTTTTCAATTTAATTAAAAAATAAATTTCTTTGAGAGGATTATGCAAATCCAAATGAATAACTAATATTAGCATGAGCATTTATCCATTTGTTCAGTGTTACGCAGGAGCGTGACAGACCCACAGCGCTGTAATGACCTCATGGTCAAGCACTGCATCTGGAACTGTGAAAGAAATGATGATAATGAGATCACACACAGAGACCAGAGAAAGAAATAAGAGAGAGAGATTTTATATTAACTACTACGTTTTCACACCCGGAGTGCTGCTCTCAGATGTTTAAAGGGACAGTGAGACCCCAAAAATCATAATTCGATCATCATTTACTCCCCCTCATGTCACTTCAGTCCTGTATGACCTTGTTTTTCTTCCACTGAACACAAAAGACAGCCACTGTCTTCAATTCAGTAAAAATAGCTCCAAAAATACAAAAAAATTAACCATAAAAGTAGTTACTGCACTGTATTCTAAGCCACATCCCAGATAACAAATTTAGGTTAGAATAAAGTTGTGGGAACACTGGTTTGAATTGTTTCTAAATGGTTTAAATGTCCAGTTTTCTTGTTGTGATTATAATGTTATTTAAAAGTTGCAGAAACGTTTCTTGCATCATTCTAGTCAAGTCAAGGCACCTTTATTTATATAGCGCTTTATACAATACAGATTGTGTCAAAGCAGCTTTACAGTGTCAAACAGGAAAATAGTTTGTCATACTAATTTTATTTTCACCAAAAATATATTATCAAAATGTGTATTTGTAATATTATTAATGTATTACAAAAAATTATTACAAGAAAATGTTTCTTAGAACGTTCATCAAGTACAAATTGCATCATAAGAACGTTTTGAGAATGTTGTTTTCAGAACGCTTTTCTCAACAGTATGAGAACATGTCCTGAAAAAAAACTATAAATCTATGTTATTTGCTGATAATATTAATCTTAATTATGAACATTCACATGTTTGTGTTTCATTGACGAAATAAAGTCATGAGTATGATATTGAATGAGAGTAAGTAAATGAAGTGAGTGAGATAAACTATCCTGTTTAAAACAGAGTCAAATATACGTACACAAAGAAAAAAACAAAAGAGAAACATGCAAAATGCCACAACTTTCATAAAGAGAGAGGAGATGGAGGGGGTTGTAATGGCTGCAGCACAGAAATGAAAAACTGCAGTCAACTTCACGCTATTGGCTTTCAATTGATTAAGAAGGTCGTTTGAAGGTCTCTCTCTCTCTCTCTCTCTCTTTTTATAAAAGTCTCTTGGAGTGGAATTAGAACACCAGGCAATTAAAGGCAACCTACTGAACACACACACACTCTTACTGTTCCAGCTCATAATTTTTATTCAGCACAATTAATGTGTTACGATGGACACTCTGGTCAGACACTCTGAGTGCCAGAAAGAGGAGGAGGAGGAGAAGCAAAAAGATTGACATGAAGAAAGTGAGCGAAAGACACTTTTCTGACTATTTTTGTATGATGTCTGAGAAGAGTGTGCTGACACTTTAAGTGATCAGACATTAGGGCTGCACGATTAATCGAATACGATACAAACGCATCTTGTCAGTAAAGCCGGTTTTGTAATCAGTAGTAAATCTTCATCACGTGCTTTCAGATGGAGCAGCATTTACTACACAGAGCCGTAGTTCTCTAACGGCATAGTTGGAGTTTCTCTGGCCTTCGGGTGGAGATTTACTGCTGATCACAGATCCGTGCTTCACTGACAAAATGTGCATGCCAATCGAAGCTTTTGCCTAATCGCGATTTCATTGCGGTTTATCGTGCAGCCCTATCAGACGTACTTACATTTTCACTTGCTGGACCAGAAAACAGCTGAAAAATCCACAGATGCAGAATGAAAGAGCTATGCGAGCCATATAGAAACCAAGTTTTCATGTCAGACAGTAAGAAACCACAAAGAAACCACTCACTAAACCCTAGCAACTGCATAGCAACAGCCTAGCAACCACCCACAATGTTTTAGTAACTGCCACATAGCAACAGCCTAGCAACCACCCACAACATTCTAACAGCCACATAGCAACAGCCTAGCAACCACCCACAACATTCTAGAAGCTACTTAGCAACAGCCTAGTAATCACCCACAACACTCTTTAGCAGCCGGATGGCAACAGCCTAGCAACCATCCAAAACATTATAGAAACCATATAACAACAGCCTAGTAACCACAAACAACATTCTAGCAGCCGCATAGCACCAGCCTAGCAACCACCCACAACACTCTAGAGACCGCATAGCAACAGCCTAGCAATCACCCACAACACTCTAGAGACCGCATAGCAACAGCCTAGCAATCACCCACAACACTCTAGAGACCGCATAGCAACAGCCTAGCAATCACCCACAACATTCTAGTAGCCACATAACAACAGCCTATCAACCAACCACAACATTCTAGCAGCTGCATAGCAACAGCCTAGCAACCACCCACAACACTCTAGCAGCCGCATAAAAACATTCTAGCAGCTGCATAGCAACAACCTAGCAACCACCTACAAAACCCTAGCAGCCGCATAGCAACAGCCTATCAACCAACCACAACATTCTAGCAGCTGCAGAGCAACAGCCTAGTAACCACCCACAGCACTCTAGCAGCCGCATAATAACATTCTAGCAGCTGCATAGCAACAACCTAGCAACCACCTACAAAACCCTAGCAGCCGCAAAGCAGCAGCCTAGCAACCATCCAAAACATTATAGTAGCCATAACAACAGCCTAGCAACCACACACAACATTCTAGTAACTGCCACATGCCAACAGCTCTGCAACAACCCAAAACACCCTAGCAGCCACATAGCAACAACCTAGCAACCATCCACAACATTCTAGCAGCTGCATAGTAACAGCCTAGCAGCCATATACAACATTCTAGCAGCCGCATAGCAACAGCCTAGCAACCACCCACAATATTCCAGCAGATGCATCGCAACAGCCTAGCAACCACCCACAATATTCCAGCAGATGCATAGCAACAGCCTAACAACCACCCACAACATTCCAGCAGCCACATAGCAACAGCCTAGCAACCTCCCATGACTGCATCATTCCACATAAACAAACACCAATCAAATTTTCTTTTGACAATGTGAAAATGTTTTATCCAGTACTATTTTTGCTATTATTATTCTTATTCTTATTATTCCAGATATTACTGCATTGCGTGTGCACATGTATGTACAGTAAGTGTTTCTAATGTTTTGCCAGTGTAAATCCATTCGATCAGAACTGAATGTGAATGTGACTGCGCCGCACAGAAGAACAACTGTTGGATGTTGGATGAACGACGGACAGACAGAAGGACAATGAGAGACATTAGCCTGTTAGCGTCCCGTCACGATCTGTTGTGCTAACCAGATGATAAAGTCAACTAATTGGATCTGTTGGCACTTCGTGTATTCCAGCAGATGCATCGCAACAGCAGCCACATAGCAACAGCCTAGCAACCTCCCATGACTGCATCATTCCACATAAACAAACACCAATCAAATTTTCTTTTGACAATGTGAAAATGTTTTATCCAGTACTATTTTTGCTATTATTCTTCTTCTTATTATTATTCCAGATATTACTGCATTGCGTGTGCACATGTATGTACAGTAAGTGTTTCTAATGTTTTGCCAGTGTAAATCCATTCGATCAGAACTGAATGTGAATGTGACTGCGCCGCACAGAAGAACAGCTGTTGGATGTTGGATGAACGACGGACAGACAGAAGGACAATGAGAGACATTAGCCTGTTAGCGTCCCGTCACGATCTGTTGTGCTAACCAGATGATAAAGTCAACTAATTGGATCTGTTGGCACTTCGTGTTCAATTAATCAATTACTGCGGTGTGTGAGATATGCGTGACTGTAGCTGCATTTGTGTACGACTGCATGTATGTGTGTGTGTGTGTGTGTGTGTGTCTGTCTGTGTGAGCGGTTATTAGAGGACAGAGAACGTGAGCTTCCACCCTGCATTAGACACTTGACAAGATTTTATTGTCAGTCCAGCAAAAGGCCATGAAATTGAAGTGTAACCAGGGTTTAATTCTAGCTGTAAATTTTTTTACTTACGAGTGTGTGAGTCATGACCATTTGTTTCTGTTTGAATATCAAAATATAGAAGCATTTTCTCAGAAAATGCATGTAAAAGCATGAATGTGTGTGTGTGTGTGTGTGTGTGTGTGTGTGTGTTTTCATCTGTAGTGTAGTGAAGGCCTTGAGTTTCAGTCCCACAAACAGCATCACACAGCACAGAGTCAGAGACTGATGTTTTTCTGCTTCAGACAATCAGACACATTTTCTACATACATTATATCTGCTCGTTACTGTATATGAGACTGAGTGTGAAACTAAACGACAGAGTTACACCCTTGAAGGACGCCGTAGGACACTTGCGTCGGGCTGATCCAAAACAAACTCATCAATGGGATCATTTCCATTATTGAAGCACACATTGATGGACAGTGTCAGAAAGTAATTGTACAAAATTGATTTGTATGACACCTGAGGTCTATATATATATGTTCGGCTGTAGTTATTCACAGCGTGCCGATATACAGCCACATCTCACGGCTATACAACAGTTCGATGGCACGAGTGTGTAAATGCATAAGAAACAACAACGGAGTTTGACAGTTTAACAGCTGAGCACAAGCCTCTGCTACTAATTCAAAAACGCCACGTTAGAACTAGTAACGAAGGAACATTGAGTTGCTTCATTAAAAGCTTATTGTATTACTGTATTAAAAGCTGTGTGTTATGTGGAGTATTGTGAGAGAGAGAGGTACTGAGCGAGTGTGATTACCTGCATCTGATACAGCATTAATTCTTCAGCTCAATCTCATATTCACAATAAAACTAAATGTCCACTGAGGAAAGCGATATCTTTGTCGAACTATCCTTTCATCTGTTAAGGGTGATAATAATATATTTAATAAACAACAACAACAGCCATCATAGAAGTTGCTAGGCAATTCAGTCAAAAGTACAAAGGCAAGTACATTCTCGCCTAAAATCTCTTAAAACTACATTCCGTGACACAAAAATCGCATTATTTTAAAAATTATAGTGGATTTGGGCATCTGCCATGACACTCGCTGTGAGAAATACCACAAGCGGAGTGATACAAACAGTGAAACAGTTGGAGTTTGTAACGAACAGCCCATTAAAGGCAAATTGTGATAAACCCACACAGAAAAAGGTGAAATCAAAAACATCCAAACAAACGAAGAAAGACTTGACTTGGTATGAATAGAAACACAAACTAACAGGTTAGACGATTCAATACACGACCAAGGACATAGGCAACATGATGGCTATTTATATCAAACAATACAGGTCACATGACAAGAACCAACCAATGAGAGACAAGACACATAACAAAGACATCCAATGAGAACATGACACAAGAACCAAAGAACCAATCAGAACATAAAATAAAATAAACTCCAAAATAAAAGACATGAAAACATGAACATGAAACAAAACCCAAAAACCCACGTTACAGAGTTATGATATCACACTGCAAAAAAAACGGCAGCTGTGGTTGCCGGAATTTTACCATAAAGAATACGGGAGCAACATTTGAGGTTTTACGGTTTTAACTTAAATTTACAGTTAAATACCGTAATTTCATTAACTGATATAATGTTAATATACCAACCTATTGAAGTACTGAAATCTGTTTTGCACCTTTGTAATACACTGATAACCACCAAATGCAGGAGGTGATGAGAAAGTCACATGATGAACCAAAGCACATCACAAGCAGCTTTTAGATAATAACATATATAGAAGGTGCACAGTGTCATTCACACAAACACTAAACACCATCACGGTAACACACATGAAACTGAAATAATGCAATAAACATATTAGATGTAACATACAACCCTAATATAAAAAACTGATGAGAAAAAACTAAGAAGAAACATAGTTATTTCAACAAAACAACATTAAATGTAAATGTAATACAGGGAATTCTGTCAATTGTCAATTTACGGTTATTCGCTGTGAATTATATGGTCTTTTTTACTTCCAAAAATGGTATACTACCGTAAAATTACATGTAATGTCCAATACAGTTTTTCACCTTATATAGTAGGGGAATTTACCGTTAACCATTTAACAGGTTTTTACTGAAGCAAGTCTTTTACCGTTAAATTCACGGTCATTTTTTACAGTTCACTTGAATATCGCACTCTTATCAGCCAATCAGATTTGAGCACCAGAAAGAACTGTTGTATAAACATAAAGCATATAAAAAGACATAGCATTTGACAAAAAAAAAAGTTTTTGTCACAACAGTTAAACATTATCAAGATAACCTTGTGATTCAAAATATAATAAAAATACAGTAAAACAGTTGAATCTATTCCACAATGCAATGAACTCAACTTGACCTTCCATTTCCAGTGTATTAAATATTATTTATTTGTGTCAATCTCTATTGAAAAGACAATTTAAAAGCAATAAAAACATTTCCTTATTGACTCATTATTTGATCAATCTGATAAAAGTTCAGACATTTTTACATGAAACTAAAAAATGCAAAATTAAAAGTTTTTGCATGCCTTTCCACATACCATTTAGTTAAAAAAAATTCAAAATAAAACATACTATTTAAAAAAAATAAGTATGCATTTTACAGTATATATACTGTGAATCATGCACTTCATGTCTATCAGGTTTCTGCAAACAAAGCCACATGCATTCTCTCTTTCAGCTCTTTCCCTCTGAAAACATAAATTCTCATTTTTCTATCACATCAATGAGATGAAGCTTCCAGCCAAAGCAGATTTCATTACTGAAGCGTGTGTGTGTGTGTGTGTGTGTGTTGAGCAGTCAATCAATCACGTAAGAGCAGCAGCAGTCTGTGGCTGTTTGTTTGAGCACGCATGCACTTGGCTTTCTTGCTCTTTTGTCTTACGGAAAGAAAATTGTTTCTCGTAATGGAGTTTGAGAAACGCAACAGAACAACAGGCACGGTGTACATGAGAAGTGAGACCTGAACATGACTCTGTTTTTATTACCCATGATGCAACTCCAGCAGCACACAGCAGGTTTGGGAAGGTTATTATCAACCTCGTGCAAAACAGCTGATGTGTTTTCGAGAGACGCTCCAAATGGATTCAAACTCGCCATTTGGACCCAGTTTCAAATCTCTGAATTTGTTTGCCAAATGCATTTGAGACTTTTCTTTTATTATTCATGACTTGACTTGGGGGGGGGGGGGGGGGGGGTCCTTTTATAT
>NW_015507203.1:101056-102888 GCF_001515645.1 Sinocyclocheilus grahami
GGGGGGGGGTATTGCCTTTAAATCATACAATCTAACATGTTCTAAGAACGTTGTACTAATGTTCCCATTAAGTTATGAAAATGCTATTCAGAATGAATGTTGTCAGAGTGTTCAAACATTAAATGTTTTGAAAACATTTTTTCCTGGTTATGTGAACGTTAGAGAAAACATCAAAGGAATGTTACATTTGTATCATTTGTGACCCTGAACCACAAAACCAGTCTTTAGTGTCAATTTGTTTAAACGTTTTTGTGCTAATATTGTTGTAACATTATTAAATGGGTGTTTTATTAATGTTCCTGAAAGAATGTTTATTCATAACTATCAGAGAACCTTGCCAGAACATTCCGAGAACATTCCCTGTTTTATTTGTCTCCTGAAATGTTTAATGTTCACATTTGGTCACATCTCTATTAAAAATGTATTTGTTTATTTGGATCCCCATTAGCCACTACCAAGGTGCAGGACTAACCTGATAAAATGGAGTTAAATATAACAAGATGAAGTAACAAATCAAGAGGAATCATTTAATCGAGCAGCATTTGTGTGGAAAACTCTCAATAACAGAGTGAAGATTATCACAGGTTTAGTTTGTTTCTTTATCATTGCGTCATGATACTGATGCCGTTACAAAAACTGTTTTATTCACGCATAGCTTGTAAGCAAGACATGAAAACGTCAAATTCAAACATTAAACCGAACAAACCTTGAAACCAAACTCAAGACTCAGAGCTTACAGACTTGACATGAAGTTCAAAACAAACACAAACTCACTTTCCCACTCATGCATCATTATTCTTATTGCCTGAGACCAGAGATCAGTTACTGTACTAGAGTTTGTGTGTGTGAGTGTGTGTGTGTGTGTGTGTGTGTGTATGTGTGTGTGTGTGTGTGTGTGTGTGTGTGCTCTGACTGTAATGAGGTTGTATGAGGGTCAGTAGCTGCAGAGATGAACCACACAGATTCCTGCTCTGATCATTACAGACCAACAACAAAGCTGACGGCAACAATTGACCACACACACACACACACACTCACTCACAGTCACACACACACACACACACACACACACACACTCACACATGAAGAGAGAGAGAGAGAGAGTGTGTATGTGTGTGTGTGTGTGTGTGTGTGTGTGTGTGTGAATGCAGTGTGTTGACAGGTTAGAAAGGGGTTTTGCAGGAGATAATTTAAAATGAATCCTGAGGTTCCCTCGTTAATAAACGACAATTTGAATCAGTGTTAATTAAATGAGCACAATGCAATAAGAATTCTCTCATTATTGGCACTGACACTCACACACACACAGTATACAACCTACAAAACACACACACACACACACTCTCTCTCTCTCACACACGTCACCGGGCCCACTCATCGTTTTAATCATACGCTAGATTTAATTATATCGCATGGAATTGATCTTACTGATATAGATATCGTACCTCAAAGCGATGATGTTACTGACCATTTCCTTGTATCGTGCATGCTGCGTATTACTGATATTAACTATATGGCTCCGCGTTATCGTCCGGGCAGAACTATTGTTCCAGCCACCAAAGACAGATTCACAAATAACCTGCCTGATTTATCTCAACTGCTCTGTGTACCAATAAGTACACATGAACTAGACGAAATGACTAGCAACATGGGCACTATCTTCTCTAATACATTAGAAGCTGTTGCCCCCATCAAATTGAAAAAGGTTAGAGAAAAACGTACTGCGCCATGGTACAACAGTAATACCCATTCTCTCAAGAAAAAACTCGTAGTCTTGAGCACAAATGGAGAAAAATTAACATGGAAATTCTTAGAATTGCGTGGAAAAACAG
>NW_015507204.1:0-1036 GCF_001515645.1 Sinocyclocheilus grahami
GATATCAAACTGTATGGACAGTCACTCAAGCAAGAAAAACAGGTGCAGCTCTATAGTATAGTTGAGTGTATATCATTTACGAACATTGTTTTCTATGAATAAAGCGCATCGAGACACGAGAAACGGAAGAGATATGCGTCTCGTTTCGCTCCCTGTATGCGTGAATGATATGAATTAAGTCACTGAGAAACTGAGCTTTTTGTAAGTCAGTTGAACAAAATGCTTCGCAAAATGATTCATTGATTCAAATCACCGCACGCTGACGCAGAACCGATCACCGGTGATCACCACGAGATAGTAATATTATTCGACAATGTAATTGTTTTAAGCATCAGAAGTGAAAAAGTCCTCACAACGATCAAGTTAAGTTAGGGAGCGTCTCAAAAGTGCCAAATCCACAATAAACCTGGTTAAATATGTGCATTACTCCATAAAACACTAAGAACGTAATCCTTTTACATGTGTAGTTTATGTTAGCAAATAGATAAAGTATAGATTAAGACCATTTTTAACTTTTATATAATTAATATAACTGTTATAATTATGTAAGTAAACTGAATGTCTTAATGACATAAATCTATTTAACTTTGAGGTTGTTTTCTCGAAAGAGCTCAAATCACCTACAACGTATTTATACATACATGCAGCATAACACACACACTTAGATTTAAAAAAATATGTATTCAAATCTATAGAACTTCCTGGTCATGTGACCTGATGATGTCACACCAGTTGTAATAGTTTCACACACACCTGACACACATCATAGCTTTAACATAAATTGGATAAAGAACTGTATCAATAAGCTGTCATGCATATGGAATCTGATGGAAGATTTCTTATTAATGTGTATTTATAACATTATGAAAATCGCACTCAAAATATCCCCTTTTCATAGGCAAACGTTATTGTCTTGGTCCCTCATTTTTAAACACAACTCACTCTTATCTAATCTGGAATAATAGGAATCTACTGTATAAACACACATCTCTTTCCTCCACATTAATACCAGTTTCAGCACAAAATAAACATGACT
>NW_015507204.1:16023-16384 GCF_001515645.1 Sinocyclocheilus grahami
CTACATCACTGTGTGTGAAGATTTGCATAACGCCGCCCAAATGTTACTCCATAGAAAACGATACACCTCAGGGGAGTGTATGTAGCCCTATATTGTTTAATATGTATTTTCTGGAGTTGAGGAGAGAATGAGTAAAGCCTTATATGCTGATGATGGAGCGTTATGGATGAGGGGTTGTAATATTGGTATGCTGGAGTCAAGAATGCAGAAAGCAACAGATCAGGTTGAAAGATGGTGGTATGGGTGGGGCTTTTGGTTATCTGTGGAAAAGATTAAGTTTATATGTTTTACTAAAAAGCAGGTAAACCCCAGACTAGATATCAAACTGTATGGACAGTCACTCAAGCAAGAAAAACAGGTG
>NW_015507204.1:17635-24426 GCF_001515645.1 Sinocyclocheilus grahami
TATAATTTATGTTTGAATAAATCTGTCCGGTTTTTATGACAGACATCATTTAAATGTTTATATTTAAAAAAAATTAATTGAAGTAGAAATATTAGAATGCAATTGTAACTTTATCATTATAAAACCTTCATTAAGTGTAATTGAAGCAGTTTTATAGCCTACAAATCAGTCACGTTTAACCTTCAATATAATGTCGTGCCAACTCACTCTCATGTATACTTTACAGAATTAGTGGAGAGATTTTTTTCCCTTGAAAATTTGTCGTGTACTGTGCCTGATATATATCTAAAATAATCAATATCGAATCGTATTGGTAATCGAATCGAATAGTGAAATCTGCGTCAAAACCCAGACCTATTACACAGCTTTATAAAAATGGACAAAAATAATGAATACATTTTTTTGTGAAAAAAGCAACTTGGCTACCTCAATATTCTTCCTCAGATTTGATGGTGAACTTTTGAAGCCAGAAATTACCCTGAAAAGTTATAACTGAAGCTGAAATGAGTGAGTTTGATGCATGAAAACAAACCTCATTGGTTTGCACATCAAGCGTGCATTAGAGATGTAACGATGAACTGCGAGCCGGTCGGAAATCGATTCAAATCGGTTGAGATGCCAAACAAATCGCGATACCATTGGAGTAGGAGTTTATATAAATGTATCTCTGAGGGGAACTGACTGTCTTTAGAAAAGTTTACCTGGTATTTTTTCTTTTCAACTTGCTTCTGAACAACGCATATTAAAGTAGTGTTCATGAGCGCAGCTCTGCTTTGTTTACAGCGGTAACCCAGGAAACACTAGGTGTGTTCTGATTGGCAGGGCCCCTACGCAGTGTTCACGGCTCCCTACTCCCTAACTGTGCGTTCACACCGCCGGCGGCGAGAGCGTCAAAGTGACCGGAAGACATTCATTTTCAATGTGAGCGGGCGGCGAAAGGCGGCGAAAAGCGGCGAGGAGCGGCGCGGCGCGTCTTGGCCGGCGAGGGCGTCAAGGAGAGTTGAAATCAGTTTAACTTTATGGTAATGAACTATGACGCTGTTGGGCGGCAACCAATCGGAATGTAGAATTCCTCTGAAAGTGTATGCTATCACTATTATCTACAATATTTCATGCTCCTGACTGCAGTAACATATATCTTTTACTATGTACACATTTTGGATTCAGTGACTGACAGCTGGATTTTGACAACACGAGTTCTCAGATTAACATTAAAGGGGTCATATGATGCTACTAAAAAGAACATAATTTTGTGTATTTGGTGTAATGAAATGTGTTTATGCGGTTTAAAGTTAAAAAACACATTATTTTCCACATACTGTACATTATAGTTTCTCCTCGATGCCCTGCCTTTCTGAAACGCGTCGATTTTTACAAAGCTCATCGGTCTGAAAATGAGAGGTGTTTTCTGATTGGCCAGCAATCCAGTCCGTTGTGATTGGCCGAATTCCTCAAGCGTGTGACAGAAATGTTACGTCCCTTACCATATTGTGATGCCTGCGGCAATCATATGTGACGACCCCGGGCTGGACTCCGCTTCGTCCATGGTGAAAGCCGATCCGGCGATCGACAGCGCAAAGTTGAAGTATTTCCTCAGCGACCAGCACGAATCAGCTCCAGGCATGACGAAGCGATATCGTCCTCTTTTGGAAGGCCAAACAAAGTAGTTTCGCTTTCACAACGAAGCACACAGCGCCTTCACGACATGGCGGCGGCGGCAACAATACTACAGCGAGAATAAAAGTTACGCCTTCTTTCTTTGCGTGAACATTTGGGTGGCGTTATGCAAATCTTCCCAGATATCGTGTTAGAACTAGCCGTTTTAGGTAGGTGTGGCTGACTCTTAACTTTTATGAAAAAATATCTCTTTGGATTAGAGACTTTAGTCTTTGCAACTTTACAGATCTTCTTTATGCACCAAGAGTTTGTAACTCTGAAAAATTGAAATCGCATCATATGACCCCTTTAGAGTCTTTAAAAACAACAATTTTCATTATCAAGAGCTCTTTATTAGCAATAGCACTTCTAATAACCCCCCTGTTATTGAACAAACTGTTTATGATTATGCTGTTATTTGGGATTTTTCTCAGAATGATTTAGTTTTGCAGCTCTTTTAAACTGATCATTAATCTGTTAGAAATATGCCAGTAAAAACAATGCTTGTCCCCAAACTGTTATGATATGTAGACAGCGAAAGGGGTGTTTATTGAAATGAGTGTTTATTGATGGCACTGAGCAAACAAGTAGGGAGCACATGAGTTTTATGGACAAATAACAGTTCTTGAGACTTAGAGAGTTGAATAATGTAAAGTCCTTTCCTTAAAGATGCAGAGAATCGTGGATGGCTTGAACGGAGCAGATAGATGGAGCACATACACCTCACAAACAGGTAAGTATAGGGTACACACACACTGTAACGGGACGACTGAGACGAGAAACGTGCGGATCCAAAGCTTTATTCCAAAACATAGTCAAAACAGGCAAGGGTCGGACAATGGCAAACAGGTATTTAGAGGACAAGACAGAAGAGTAATCCGATAAACAGGCATAGGTCGATCAACGGTGAACATAATCCAAAGGTTGAGGCAAGCGAGTAATCCATAGACAGATAATAAATCCAAGCGAGGTGCGAACAGAATCCAGACGACAAGATGAGAGAGAAATCCAAGACAGGCAGGTAATCGGGAAACAGGCAATCACGTGACTAGACTTAGATTAGAACTAGAAACTCAAACTAGGACCGGGAACAGGCTCCGTAAAGTAGCTACGCTAAACAGCATAAATGCTAAACAATACTCTGCGATTTGAAAGAGGAAAACCATGGCTTATAAAGTGTTTTAGATTGGTTACAGCTGTGTCTGTCATTAATGCAATAGATGCTGGGAAATGTAGTTTGTGGTGACATGTGGAAGTCTGTGTAGTATGACAGTCAATATAATGGAAGTGTGATCTCTGGTGGCAAGCGGATGGAAGTCCATGGGCAGGATTCGTGACACACACATAGGAGACTTGGAGGTACGAGTCTCCCCCCAATCTGCCCCCCCCTCGAAGGAGCAGCTTCCAGACACTCTAGAAATAACACAGTCCAGGAGGGTGGTGGAGGGCCAGGTCCATGTATTAGATGACCTGGGCTGCGCTCCAGTCCATTTTTTTATGTCCTTCACTCGCCAACTTCCATCTGTCTTGTTTACTCGGATGAATGCCAAATCTGACCTCAGAAGACTTCAGAGGGTAGTCCGGACTGCTGAGCGAATCATTGGTACAACCCTCCCTTCTCTCCAAGAACTGTATTCGTCCAGAGTGAGCAAAAGGGCTGGCAGAATCACTCTGGATCCCTCACATCCAGCACACTCCCTCTTTGAACTGTTGCCATCTGGTCGACGCTCCAGAGCTCTGAGCACCAGAACGACCAGACACAGGAACAGTTTCTTCCCTCAGGCCATCCATCTCATGAACACTTGACAATAACTGTGGAACACACACTATTTATTCACTCATACACTTATTTATCTAACACACACACTGTCTACATTTCAATTTGTACATAATATACCTGTACATACAACTGTCTATTGTTATATACCTGTACATACAATTGTCGATTTGTATATTTTTATTCCTTAGTTACTTGTTCTATTTTTATTTTTATTATCTGTGTGTTTGTTCTGTCACTGTCATTCTGTTACACTGTGGAGCTTCTGTCATGAAAACAAATTCCTCGTATGTGTAAACATACCTGGCTATAAAAACTCATTCTGATTCTGATTCTGATTCTGAAGTATATTAAGTTCTTTCCATTAATATTTTTTTTTCTTTCACATTTAAGATATATCATAAGGTTATACCCTTTTTGTGGTAAGTCTGCACAAGATCAGAACGCTTGTTTGGTATGTTTGCGGCCCCTTTAAATAAAGACCGATCGTGGAGCGTCTATAGGGCAGCCAGAGCGATCTTTTGACGCTCTCGCCGTCGGCGGTGTGAACGCACAGTAAGCACGGGATATCCGTCGAATTGGACTTCGCTGACAATAATCGCTCATTTGGAACGCCCTGCAACGTCATCAAAGAAAATCAACGGCAGGGTCACACAGCATAAATACTGTAATTTACTTTACTTTCAAATTTAAACATAAAATACATATACAATTATGTATCTAATAAATATAGTAAAAATGTATATGATTAGATGGTTACAGATTCATTTCGTACGCTTTCTTTCCCACACGCAGCCTCATTAACTCACCTGAGGTCAAACAATATCAGATACTCAGTTGTCCAAACAATCAGTAGATTACTTGATTACCAAAATAATCATTAGTTACAGCCCTAGATTAGTTAAAACATTTCAAAATACAACTGCATTGTTTTGATTTTTGTGATTAAAAGACATATTTTGTCATATATATATACACATCATCGGGTCACTTGAGCAGCAGAATTCATTCCAGGCTTGAGCGATTGTGTGTTCGTTGAATGATGGTTTGATAATGTTGCTGTTGCTGAATGTCTCGTGATCTGTGAGAGGAATGGATGTGAACCGATGTCAAGTTTTGCTGCTGTGATTTTATTTTTACCGTTACTTCTCTTTTGAGCTTTATCTTCTGCAGATCAAATTTGTTACAGTAGCTTTTATAGAGCGATAAAATTAGTTTTACATTTGATATTCGCTGGAGTTATTTAGCTGGAGTGGTTAATGAAGATGAGTTACATTAGTGTTTGTTTTTGTATTGCTTGTGTCATATTGTGTTACTTATAACAGTATTATCTTTCAGTGGAACACTTTAATAGGCTGTTAGCATCTATCCTGACTCAGATAATGTGTTTCTAACAGAAACAGACAGAATAAAGTGAGATGATCTGCTGATGATCCTGAATGTCTTGTTGAATGAGTGTTGATTGAGGCTCATCAATATTAACAGCTGCTGAAAACACTCTGTATTTCATGACAATAGTCCTGTTCTCACCTCATGTATTAAGCTGATGTCTTCAGATCTCCTGTAAATGGTCACTTTAAGCTTGTTACATTGGTGTCAACAGACAGAGGGGATATGTTGCTTACAGATATCTACATTTATTTCTGTCTTTATGCTTCCCAATGCTTTCCTCACAGTTCTTTTCTAGATATCTACCTTTATTTTAATGAAGAAACAGAATAATGTTAGAATTAGACATTAAAAAATTGTGAATTAGCATCAGTTGTTTTATGATCCAGATATAAATGCTTACATTTGTTAATTAGTAAACGAGTCAATGACAAAAATGGGTTAAAATAGCAAAAAAAAACGTTTCAGGCATATTTAGAACAAGAATCATTTGACGACGTTCAAACACTGTGTTAAAGGATCACAGTGCAGCCCAAAAATACTCATTAATTCTCCATTTAAATCTCTATACTTTGACACTATCCTTCAAAACACTAGCTTTTACCCATTTGTTAGCAAGAACAACTTTGTAATCAATTAAAATAGCCTAATAAAATTGAGTATGACCTCTTATTCTTTTATACACAGTATTTTATTAAGTACAGGTCAGAATAACTATAACTAATTAATATAACTAATGACTACAGAATAACTATACACACATTTGCATTTAATGGGTTTTCTATGAATATATATCACTTTGGTCAATTTCATTTGTTGCACTAAAATTTGACATCTGGTCTTTGACCCTATAAAAACAAACTCAGTAAGTGATATACTTTGATTTTGGCCAATCAGCTCCTTCCACACTGGAACGCATCACCAGTGAAGCTCCTCCCACACTGGAATTCATCATCAGTGAAGCCCCTCCCACACTGCAATCACATCATCAGTTAAGCTCCTCCCACACGGCAATCACATCATCAGTGAAGCTCCTCCCACACTGGAATTCATCATCAGTGAAGCCCCTCCCACACTGCAATCACATCATCAGTTAAGCTCCTCCCACACGGCAATCACATCATCAGTGAAGCTCCTCCCACACTGGAATTCATCACAGATGTCGCCCCCATTGACTACCATAGTATTTATTTTTCATACTACTTTGGAAGTAAATGGGCGAGATCTGTTTGGTATGTGATATTTATTGTACTTTTGAATTGACTTTTTATCTTAAACGTACTTAAGTATTGAAAGTAAAAGTAAATGCAAAATGGAAAAGAAGCAAATAAATAAATGTTCATACACAGCTTGAGTAGCAAGATTGTGTTCAGTTTGAACTCTTTCTTCTATTTTGTATTTGTGGGTAAGAATAAGAAGCACTTCATCCGGTAATCAGTGTCTTTCATTCCAGCATAAGAAAACATTTCTGGAATCTGTGTCTGAAATAGCATTTAGATGTATTTACACAGTTCATGTATCTCAGAGGGACCTGGATGCATTTAACCTGCAGTGACAGATGCATACATAGGCCTAATGTTTTGTTTTTAACATAAAACGTTGAATACTGATATTTGAAATGATTTAAAACATGAAAAAAACTGTTGAAATGTGAAATTAAAACCGCCAGTAGGTGGCAGCACGTGACTGTTAATCAGCGAGTCGTTGAGATTCAACCGATTCATTCAAACGACTGATTCATTCAGGAACAAAGCATTTGACTGTGTTAATGAGTGAATCACTGAATCATTTATTCAACCGATTCATTCAAACGACTGATTCATTCAGAAACAAAGCATTTGACTGTGTTAATGAGTGAATCACTGAATCATTTATTCAACCGATTCGTTCAAACGACTGATTCATTCTGAAACAAAGCATCTGACTGTGTTAATGAGTGAATCACTGAATCATTTATTCAACCTATTCA
>NW_015507204.1:24473-24725 GCF_001515645.1 Sinocyclocheilus grahami
AACCGATTCATTCAAACGACTGATTCATTCAGAAACAAAGCATTTGACTGTGTTAATGAGTGAATCACTGAATCATTTATTCAACCGATTCGTTCAAACGACTGATTCATTCAGAAACAAAGCATTTGACTGTGTTAATGAGTGAATCACTGAATCATTTATTCATTTATTCCATTCAAACGACTGATTCATTCTGAAACAAAGCATTTGACTGTGTTAATGAGTGAATCACTGAATCATTTAATCATTTAT
>NW_015507204.1:25401-25964 GCF_001515645.1 Sinocyclocheilus grahami
TTTTTATCTTAAACGTACTTAAGTATTGAAAGTAAAAGTAAATGCAAAATGGAAAAGAAGCAAATAAATAAATGTTCATACACAGCTTGAGTAGCAAGATTGTGTTCAGTTTGAACTCTTTCTTCTATTTTGTATTTGTGGGTAAGAATAAGAAGCACTTCATCCGGTAATCAGTGTCTTTCATTCCAGCATAAGAAAACATTTCTGGAATCTGTGTCTGAAATAGCATTTAGATGTATTTACACAGTTCATGTATCTCAGAGGGACCTGGATGCATTTAACCTGCAGTGACAGATGCATACATAGGCCTAATGTTTTGTTTTTAACATAAAACGTTGAATACTGATATTTGAAATGATTTAAAACATGAAAAAAACTGTTGAAATGTGAAATTAAAACCGCCAGTAGGTGGCAGCACGTGACTGTTAATCAGCGAGTCGTTGAGATTCAACCGATTCATTCAAACGACTGATTCATTCAGGAACAAAGCATTTGACTGTGTTAATGAGTGAATCACTGAATCATTTATTCAACCGATTCATTCAAACGACTGATTCATTCAG
>NW_015507204.1:26031-30095 GCF_001515645.1 Sinocyclocheilus grahami
TACTTAAGTATTGAAAGTAAAAGTACAAGTAAATGCAAAATGGAAAAGAAGCAAATAAATATATATAAAAAATGTTCATACACAGCTTGAGTAGCAAGATTGTGTTCAGTTTTATCTCTTTCTTCCATTTTATATTTTTGGGTAATAATAATAAGCACTTCATCCGGTAGTGTCTTTCATTCCAATATAAGAAAAAATTTCTGGAATCTGCATCTGAAATAGCATTTAGATGTATTCACACAGTTTATGTATCTCAGAGGGGACATGGATGCATTTAAACTGCAGTTACAGATGCATAAATAGGGATAATGTTTTGTTTTTAACATAAAACGTTGAATACTGATATTTGAAATAATTTAAAACATGAAAAAAATGTGAAATTAAAACCGCCAGTAGGTGACAGCAAGTGACTGTTAATGAGTGAGTCATTGAGATTCAACCAATTCATTCAAAATTCAGGAACAAAGCATTTGACTGCGTTAATGAGTGAATCACTGAATCATTTATTCAACCGATTCGTTCAAACGACTGATTCATTCAGGAACAAAGCATTTGACTGTGTTAATGAGTGAATCACTGAATCATTTAGTCAACTGATTCGTTCAAAAAGCTGATTCATTCAATAAGTAAACACAGTAAATTGCTCAGAGACGCAAAACAGTTCTGTGATCTTTGTTTGAGCTGTGTGTGATTTGGTGATATAGCCTACTTGATAATGTCCGATTGCACAGCATTACGACACTTACCATATTATCACAGACGATGCTGTATCGCACGCCCCAGACTCGACTTGAGTGGGAAATGAATCATCCGCGGTTGTGCGCGCACTTGTTTGCACGAGCAAAGGTGTTTTAGGAGTCTAGCTTGCAGACGGCAGACCACTGATTCGTCAAACCTGCTTCCCTTCAGTCCGTGTTCTTCTGATTACTGACTGTTTTGTAGCAAGTAACGAATGTGCTTCGGGGAAATGTATCGGAGATTAAATAGATTAATTTAATAGATTAAATGAAAAGGGACAAAATTAATCTTGACAAACTATATATCATTCTAAAGGTCTAAGCCTCAAGCATCTTATAAGGAATGTATTATGTATTTGAATGTATTACTGACTGTATGAGCAGCTGTCAGTGTGAATGTGGTCTATATGAATAGAGTGTGATTACTGACTGTATGAGCAGCTGTCGGTGTGAATGCGGTCTATATGAATAGAGTGTGATTACTGACTGTATGAGCAGCTGTCAGTGTGAACGCGGTCTATATGAATAGAGTGTGATTACTGACTGTATGAGCAGCTCCCGGCGTTAAATATTTTTAACGCGTTAAACTGAAAAAAAACAAATCTTAAAAAAAATTAAGAGTTTTTAAAACTTAACATTAGATGATTGATAGTTCTCACTACAAAAAAATATATAATTTGTGCCTAAAATGTTTTGAAAACTATAACTGAAATGTCAATGTACCTCATTCATGCAATATTCATATTTCAATCTTTGAATATTGGTTTATTTAAAGTGATTAAAAAAAATAATAATTTCATTTCAGAGCTGATGGAAGAGAGCGAGGAGAGAGAAGAACTGAGTGAAGTGGAGGAGAAACATCATCACAAACCTGGAGAAAAACCTTCGAGTCGCTCGAAGACTAAAAATACATTTTTAAAGAAAAGAAAAGCCGATAAATCTATCACCTGCACTCAGTGTGGGAAGAGCTTCCCATTCAAGCAAAGTCTTGAGCGTCACATGAGAGTTCACACCGGCGAGAAGCCGTTCACATGTGATCAGTGCGGAAACCAATTCAAAGAAAGAGGAAACCTTAACAAGCACATGAAAATCCACACTGGGGAAAAGCCATTTACATGTGATCAGTGCGGGAAGAGTTTCTCACAATCAGCAAATTTTAAAGTACACATGAAAATCCACACTGGAGAAAAGCCACACACATGTAAACAGTGCGGGAAGAGTTTCACACAATCAGCACATCTTAAAGTACACATGAAAATCCACACTGGAGAAAAGCCATTTACATGTGATCAGTGTGGGAAGAGTTTCACACACAAACAAAGTCTTGAGCTTCACACGAGAGTTCACACCGGAGAGAAGCCATTCACATGTGGCAAATGTGGAAAGAGCTTCACGCAACCATCACATCTTAGACAACACATGAAAATCCACACTGGAGAAAAGCCACACACATGTGATCAGTGCGGGAAGAGTTTCACACACAAACAAAGTCTTGAGCGTCACACGCAATCAGCAAACCTTAAACGACACATGAGAGATCACACCGGAGAGAAGCCGCACACATGTGATCAGTGTGGGAAGAGTTTCACGCAATCATCAAACCTTAAACGACACATGAGAGTTCACACCGGAGAGAAGCCGCACACGTGTGATCAGTGTGGGAAGAGTTTCACACAACCAGCAAAACTTAAAGAACACATGAGGATCCACACTGGAGAGAAGCCGTTCAAGTGTGATCAGTGCGGCAAAACATTTCTTCGGTCATCAGCTTTGAAGACACACCTGACGGTTCATACGCAGGAGAAGCCACATTCCTGTTCTGAATGTGGAAAGTGTTTTTCACTGCTGCGGAGATTACATAGACATGAGAAAATTCACACTGGTGTGAGAGAGTACATGTGCTTTCAGTGTGACAAGACTTTTATTACAGCGGACTGTTTAACACGGCATCAGAAGATTCACACTGGTGTGAGAGAGTACATGTGCTTTGAGTGTGACAAGACTTTTATTACAGCGAGCTGTTTAAAACTGCATCAGAAAATTCACACTGGTGTGAGAGAGTACATGTGCTTTGAGTGTGACAGGACTTTTACTTCAGCAAACCGTTTAAAACAGCACCAGAGGAGCCACACTGGAGAGAAACTTCACAAGTGTTCACACTGTGACAAGAGTTTCAGTCAGTCATCAAATCTGAATGCACATGAGAAGATCCACAGCAGAGAGAAGCCACACACGTGTGATCAGGTGATTTAATAAAAAAATCCTCATAAAAAATCCTCATGAATTGAAATCATTCTAATTACGAAGCTCTAGACAAAACATATAAACATATGTGATATGCTTCGTAAGGTTAATGTACATCCAGCCTGTTACTTAGAATTGGATTACAGAACAACTGTTTTGCACATTGTAATGGATTAAAACCTATGATAAGAGATCCACCATGACACACAAGGAAATATGTGACACAGACCATGCAAATAAAGTCTTTCTTTATGATACAAGTCAGGGGTATTCGATTAAAGTTCCAGGAGGTCCGGTCTTTCCAGCGTGGGGAAAATTTATGGGCCATTCTACAGAATTGGTCCAAAGCCAGAGTTGGAAACTCTGTATGTATGCATATTGTATAATATCCAAGGTACACATTTCTAGTAGTTGTGCAGCTAATTATTATATTGTATTTTCAGAAAGTTTTGGAATATTTGTCCTCTCCCCAAATTTGTCACTACCGAAACACAGTAATAACAATTTAATTAGAAAGGTTATTGTTAATAAAGAATAACAATTTGGTCCCTTTGTAAATTCTCTTTGCCACCTTGAACTTTTCTCAGTCTCCTTAAAGTGTAAATACGGCCGGGAAGTAAGAAAACACACAGTCAAATGTATCCTCAATACTTCAATTTATTCATAGAAATACAGATATTATATAGGCATATGTCGAGGGGAGTTTCATCCTCTTAACCAATGAGGATATGAATAACATACACGTAGGATCTTTGGCCAAGAACATGTGTTTATATAAAATAGCCACATGTACAGAAAAACATGGACATATTAGGAACAGACTTTTGCGAAGAATGCTGAACTGTCTTCAGAGTTTCTCTCGAACTCCTTTACCCTTGTAGTCCTAACATTCATGTCATTAATTGGGCCTTTAAATCAAGAGAAGCTAATGTATACATTTAAGCATGCATACCTTGCATATAAGTAAGACATATTTAAAATATAATATCAAGAGAGAGAGATGGATACAGAAGGAGGAATTCAGAAAGAATGCGTTGTATATATAAGAATGAGAGAGAGGGAGAAAAAGGAGGGGTAAGACAT
>NW_015507204.1:33723-37784 GCF_001515645.1 Sinocyclocheilus grahami
TGTGATCAGTGTGGGAAGAGTTTCACGCAATCATCAAACCTTAAACGACACATGAGAGTTCACACCGGAGAGAAGCCGCACACGTGTGATCAGTGTGGGAAGAGTTTCACGCAATCATCAAACCTTAAACGACACATGAGAGTTCACACCGGAGAGAAGCCGCACACGTGTGATCAGTGTGGGAAGAGTTTCACACAACCAGCAAAACTTAAAGAACACATGAGGATCCACACTGGAGAGAAGCCGTTCAAGTGTGATCAGTGCGGCAAAACATTTCTTCGGTCATCAGCTTTGAAGACACACCTGACGGTTCATACGCAGGAGAAGCCACATTCCTGTTCTGAATGTGGAAAGTGTTTTTCACTGCTGCGGAGATTACATAGACATGAGAAAATTCACACTGGTGTGAGAGAGTACATGTGCTTTCAGTGTGACAAGACTTTTATTACAGCGGACTGTTTAACACGGCATCAGAAGATTCACACTGGTGTGAGAGAGTACATGTGCTTTGAGTGTGACAAGACTTTTATTACAGCGAGCTGTTTAAAACTGCATCAGAAAATTCACACTGGTGTGAGAGAGTACATGTGCTTTGAGTGTGACAGGACTTTTACTTCAGCAAACCGTTTAAAACAGCACCAGAGGAGCCACACTGGAGAGAAACTTCACAAGTGTTCACACTGTGACAAGAGATTCAGTCGGTCAGGAGATCTGAAAACACATGAGAGGATCCACAGCAGAGAGAAGCCACACACGTGTGATCAGTGCGGGAAGAGTTTCACTTTTAAAAGTCACCTGAAGCTACACATGAAGATCCATGCAGTGGAGGAACCACACAGCGATGTTCACAAGTCTTTATCGCTGGAGTCCGAGTCAAGTCTCGAGTGATTTAATGGCTTGCTAAAAAAATCCTCATAAAAAATCCTCATGAATTGAAATCATTCTAATTACGAAGCTCTAGACAAAACATATGTTCTTCTATGATCCGCCCACTGCACCATGCCTGAGGGTGAGCTTATTGTGAATCTGGGACTGCTGGACTTTGGAGGGAACTTAATAGACTGTGAGGCAGATATATATGCGGATATGCCCATTCTCCTCCCACCTTCCTCGGACTTACCAGTCTGCCCTGAACTGTCTGCCAGCCCTGTCGTTTCCCTGTCTGATGCGCTCCCAGTGCTGGGAGTCGTGATTTGGTGTGTGTGTGGGCAGCGCACACAGCCCTGAGAGCCCGGAGGCTCAGAAATTCCCACCCACCCTCCTGCTCCCTCCACCGCTGTTGTCTGGCAGCCCTTCTGCTCACCCTCAGCCCACCATCTGTTCTGTGCGAGCACCGCAGGTCTGCCAGTATCCATCGTCGGCATGGCTGGAGAATCCCTGGCCTCCGCCTCTGAGTCCCAGACTCCGCCTTGGCCCGTCGACCCAGTGGCTCCACCATGGCTCCTAGCTCCCTTCTCTCCACCGGGCTCCCTCGTCCCTCCGGCTCCGCCTTGGTCTGTCGTCGATCATTCGTCGCCTTGGGACTCCACTCCTCCGGCTGCGCCTCGTCCCTCTGGCTCTGTCAGGCTCCTCATTCCCTTTGGCTCCTCCTCAGTCCTCTGTTGCTCCAGCTCCACCGCGGCCTTCAGAATCCCCGCCTCGGTCGCTGGAGCCATCTGTTCCACCTCGGCCCTCTGGATCCTTCCCGTCACCCTGGCTCATTGGCTCTCTGCCTCGGGCTCCTCCTCCACCTGTTCCGCTGCCATCGGTCGGCCCCCTGGAGTTGTCAGCCCTTCCTCCACCATGGCTCCTCCCTTCATCAGCTCCACCGTGGGTCACCTTCATGGCTGTGGCCTGGGTCCCGCCTGGCTCCTGCCTCCGTTGTCTCCACCCTGGACTCTGTTTGCCATTCTCCTCCAGGGTGTCTGTCCTCCACCCGAACCTCCTCCTGAGTTCCCCTTTGACCCTCCCTTTGTTGTTCCTGCGGCGCGAGGATGTGCCTTCCGGGAGGGGGGCGAACTGTCACACCCCAGGACTGTTTTGTGTGTGTTTTTCTCCCCATGTGCTTCATGACCAAGTTTTCTCCCTTGTTTGATTGTGTTTATTCGGTTCAGGTGTGTCTCGTCATCTTCCCTCGTTTAGTCTTGTATTTAAAGTGTTGTCTGTTCCTTTGTCCTGTGTCATCGATGCTACGCGTGTTCCTGCCTGCCCTGTGCCCTGCCTGTGTTACCCGCTGTTTGGATCATTAAAGACTGTTATTGTAGACTCTCCTTCGTCTCTGCGCTCCTTCGCTCCTACACAGTAGTCACTGTGTCAGTTAATAGTAAATCAATAACAATTACATTTTTAACAATATTTCAATCTAATTTTTCTTTGTAAAAGGCAAAAAGTTGATCATACTGATTTCAAAGTTAAGGATTCATTAGTTTGAATACACATTGAACCAAAAATTTCAGTTGAAAATTCAGTATACTTTATTTTTGACAAAACATTCCGTTTCGGTCGTGACTGCACATTTTCAATAGTGTTTTAGTTTGTGAGTTAAAATTCTGTAATGTGATGTGGTCACTACCAAAGCATTTCTGCCACTATTAAAACATACCAAAATACAAAAAATAAAATTGAAAATTGCATAATTGTACTAATATTTTGTTTATTTCCCCCAAATATGAGGATTATGTGTTCCCTTTTGTCACTACTGAAACAATGATGACATGTTTCGGTTGTTACTGTTTTGGTAGTGACATTTCTACAACACCCAAAACAACCGAAGATGTCACTACTGAAACCCCACCAAATGTTTCGGTAGTGACAATTTGAGATACTTTTTAATCTAGCTCAAAGATGCTAATCAGCACATGGTTAGCTAGCACAGTTCTGAACAGTGGTACACATATAAAAACTAAATATTATAGAATAACTCCCAAAAAAGCGTGCTTCATTGCAGAAAAAAGGTGTTCGGTAGTGACGTTCCTTAAAGTTACACACAGATTTTTCAGATTTTTGAACACATTTACCTCTAAATGAGAGGACCTATCTAATCGCACCTTGTAGCTATGAGAGCGAGGGACACAGGAATATTTCCTGGTGATAAATTTATGGGTTTAGTTAAAATCAGTCTCAGCCAATAGACTAAAACATACACTGTTTCCGTAGTGACATGAAAATGCGGGACTGATTTTTTTTTACATAAAGTTTCATAATTGACAAAGAAAATATAAAATAAATATTTTTTTGAACTCAATCAAAAAGATTCTTTTAAAAACAACAATGGAAAAAAAATACAAAAATAATTTCAATATTTTCATAAGTTGAAATTTAGGGGTAAGGGTTCGGGACAGCCACCTCCCAATTCAAAGTACCCAATAAATTATGATTATATATAAATATTAAGTTTACTAATATTTTAAATATTATTATGAGTTTCAATAGATAATAGAAGGATCTTAATAAACATCTAAGATTTGAATACTTGAAAGCTTTTTAAATGTGTTTTTTATAGAAAATATGATAGATATATAGATATATGCGAGGACATATGACAGAAAAAAATACTGTTTCTGTTCAGGGCTTTCCTTCTGAAATCTGGACCATGTTCATAATTTTCTTAAAATAAACGTCTACTTAAAACAATAATCAAAACGCTCTCATCATGAGCAGAAAGTTTAGTTTAAGTTCTGTCCTTGCTGTCTACTAACAATTTCCCCAATTATAACAATGATATGATTGTTTTGTGAGACATTGTTATTATGAGGCACAGTTGCCCTGCTCCCTCCAAAATAGACAAAAATTCATCTTCAAGACCAGGGGGTAAAAATGCCCCCACGCACTCAAAATAAATCTATTGCGGCTGTCACTATTAAAGGGAAATGTGAAAATAAATGAACAGTGTTGTGGCACAGTTACAGATATGCTCACGTGGCATGCAAGATTATCTTTTTCCCCAGTGTTTGGGCATTAAAAAGAATCACATGTATTGCAATAACTAATAAGATGAGTTTAGAGTTACCGGTGAAGTTTTTTTTTTTTTTAAATTGACACGTCATTACATGAACATTATTAACATCAGTTGACTACATAAG
>NW_015507204.1:37794-52722 GCF_001515645.1 Sinocyclocheilus grahami
TGCGGTCTATATGAATAGAGTGTGATTACTGACTGTATGAGCAGCCATCTGTATGATTAGCATCTGTATGAGCGCACATCAGCATGTGATTACTGAATAATGTATCCATTCAACATTACAGTATGATTGAGCTATCAATTTTAACATTAGAAAATAAAAACAAAATAACTTCTAATTTAAATGAACTTAAAACAATCTTCACATAAACCCATTATAATAAATGTCATATTTACCTGTGCCCTTCAGCAGAAATATACAGAAATTGAAGTTAGCAAACACTAAATTCTAAATTAAATATAGATGAATCCTTAAAGCTGTAAGTAATTTTTTCCTCTTTCTTTCTTTGTCCTTTAATGAACAGACATCACAGCAGCTGGTTATTAGGTTAGTTGGCTGCTGTTACTTTACACGTCATTACATGAACATTATTAACATCAGTTGACTACATAAGCTAAAGGGTCATGAAACCCTAAACTAAAATTTCTGAGACTTTAACAAAGTTATGTGTGTTAAACATAATAGAAGACACCATCCATTAGTATTATTGTCTTCAGGAATATATTCATTTCATGCTCTGGCTTGGAAACGTAGGACAACATTTACATGATGCAGCTGTACGAGTCAAGAACGTGCTGAATGTCAAGTCACCATGATTTATATAGCGCTATTTACAGTGCAAATTGTGTCAAAGCAGCTTTACATTATTAAACGCGGAAATAGTGAGTCAAAATAGAGTGTCTTTCTCCTCTGGCCAGACAAACCCAGTTTAAATCTAAGCTGCAGCAGAATCAGATTGTGCAGAGGACTCAACGATGGCCGTCTAGGAGATGAGGTTTTCAGAGGGGATCAGTCTCTGGGGCTCATCTAGATGTCCTGGTCTCCGCTGACATTTCATGTTGTCCATGTTAACGTTCCATACCCTTAGCATATCTGGGTTGTTGTAATGTGGGGTTTGGTGTTTGGGTTTTGTTTTATGTTCATGTTTTCCATGTCTTTTATTTTGTATTGATTCACCCTGTTAGTGTCATGCTTCCCTTGCCCTCATGTATCTCTGCCTTGTGTATGTGTCATATTCTGATTGGTTGTCCTAGTCACGTGTCTTGTTTCCCATTGGTTTGTTCTTGTCATGTGATCCTCTTGTCTGATGTAAGTAGCGATCATGTTCCCATAGTCTTCGTCGTGTATTGATGTTGTAACCCGCTGTCGGTGAGTCTAGTCTGTTCATGCCTAGTCAAGTCAAGTCACGGCTTATTGTTTGGATGACCTTTGTAAATAAACTGCACTTGGGTTCTTCACTACTCTCGCCTTCAGTGGATTGATCATTACAGTTGTATCCATTTATCCTTGTTGCATCCATTCCTTTGGATTAAACTTCAGCAAAATTACACTTGAATTGGACAGTACTTTAGCATAGTTACTGTAATCATCCATGGACAGATTACATTTGGTCAGTTGTATGTTGTTTTCTGAGCAATGGTAGGCTGTCTTTTTTTGATGCAGCTTGTATTTCTGAGAACCTTCTCACAATCCGACTCCGCTCAAGAGTCTCTTCAGCTTGTTAAGGTGACCCTCGTACTTGAAAGCGCTGAAGTTGTCGAAGACACCGTGGTGTTTTGCATCTTCTGTAAGGCTGTGGACATTGTAGCACAGGTATTTTGGGGTCGTATAGCTGTCCAAAGTGTGTGACAAAAAGTCAATGTAATCACCAATTAGGCTGTTATTGCCTTACACATGTTTTCAGGAATGCACATGCAGGTGTGTCACGAACCACTGAGGTAAGCTGCAATGTTATCTTGAGTCCTTCAAAGCTCCTCCTGCACCAAGTTCTGCACAGTTCCAAGAATGGGCCAGAATTGAGTTGCTTTAGTCACCCGGAGCTCTAAAATTGCTCATGTTCCTTCAAATGTCCATGTTTTTATAGCGTTCCCCTGAAATGGATTGCAATAGACCAAAAACATAGTACTGACCACCAGCCTTGTTTTGCACTTCAGTTCTGTTGGAACGCACTGTTTTTAGGACACTGTTAGTGATTAATAGACATCACAGCAGCTGGTGTATTTGCTGCCTTTATACAATCATTTTACATATTTAATGCTTGCTTTCTTTAAATTTAACCAATTCTATCTATTAAACTTCTGCAGCAAAAAAAATCTGTTTTATTTGAAATGATTGAAGTCACAAATTAAAGGCCACTACATGTTTAAATAAATGAAAATAAGCATGCATTAGGAGCGTTCAACTTAACAGGGCTGAATATATATATATTTGTGGTATTCTCCCATTCACCACTATAGAGTTACCCATCTATGATGACTGTGCTGCTGAGAAACACGGAAATGTGAAAAGGGTCTATAAAAAAAAAAAAAAGATTGTTTGGTAACCCACATTCTTCAAGATATCATATTTTGTGTTCAGCACAAGAAAGACCTTAATACAGGTTTGGGACAATGTGAGTGAGCAAATGTAATTTTGGGGTGAACTATTCCTTTAATGACAGGCGGCAGCATGTTTAGTAGCTACTGTCGCTTTAAGAGCTGCACGTATCCGTTTCTCTCTCAACTGTTTACTTTCATTTTAGACATAACCAACTGTGTTTAAATGTAAACCTTGTGTGTTTTTGACCGTATTAGACGCGAAATCAATCAGACGTGCACAGATGTGTGCACACACACACACACACACGTTCTGTGTTTACAGCAGAGTTGGTAGCTATTGTTATGGCTCTCCAGTGGGTAGAGGAAAATAGAATTAAAAAGCAGTAATATGTTCAGATTCATTGGCTGCATTAAAGAGCATTCAATCAGGCCAGTCTAACTGCAGACAAGATGTCATGCTGGAAGTACTGCAGTATATATACTTATATAGAACGAAAAATCAGGGCATTTTTGTTTCATTTATTTGGGTTCCAGCACATGCTGGAGTTGAAGGAAATGAGAAAATGCAGATAAGCACGCTAAGAACTCTTTGAACTGGAGTCAGATAGGAATTGCCATAAAAATGAGTTAAGGCAGAAGCAACAATAATAATTAGGAAAGCTGTTATAAATGCACGGCAGGAACTTTGGGAGAAAGAGAAGACTGGACGACATCGAGATAGAACTCAACGAGAAGTAGGAGTACGAGACAATGGCATGGCATTGAGAAGAATTAAAACAGGACTGCACTGAATGGAAATCTAAATAGAATCAAGATCATGCATGCATTGTGGGATTGTTGAAACTGTGGAGCATGCGCTGCTATCTTTATTTATTTATTTATGACTATTATTATTAATATTATTTAGTATGATGCATGCATGATGCTCCACACTCCAGATCAGATGGTGGCGGTAAAGCAGTAATAACTAGTCTGCCATCCGACAATAAACATTAGAAGAAGAGGAGAGAAAGAACACAGCAGCTGTGCAGAGCCACCTGCAGAAACCGTGTGAGCTCTTAATAAAGCACGGAGAACAGGCTAAAGACTGCACTTTAGATACTGAGTTCTGGGCTCGGTGAGTTATACTTCACATATTCTCGATGTTGTGTGTGTGTGTGTGTGTGCTAGAGAAGTGTTGTGTTGTGTGGGCCGCGAGCTAACGCTAGCCACGTGTTACTGATGTTAAAGTGTGCCATAAACGTGTTCAGCAACTACATGCAGGTTCATATGAACGGGATGCTGCACTGTACTTATGTACTTAAAGCTATTTAACTGGTTGGTCTCGCATCTGCCTGATCAGAGGGAATATAAGAGTAATGCCTCTTCTCTCTCTCTCACACACACACACACACACACACTCACACACACACATACACTCTCTCTCTCTCTCTCTTTCTCTCTCTCTCTCTCTCTCTCACACACATACACTCTCTCTCTCTCTCTCTTTCTCTCTCTCTCTCTCTCTCTCACACACATACACTCTCTCTCTCTCTCTCTTTCTCTCTCTCTCTCTCTCTCTCACACACATACACTCTCTCTCTCTCTCTCTTTCTCTCTCTCTCTCTCTCTCTCACACACATACACTCTCTCTCTCTCTCTCTTTCTCTCTCTCTCTCTCTCTCTCACACACATACACTCTCTCTCTCTCTCTCTTTCTCTCTCTCTCTCTCTCTCTCACACACATACACTCTCTCTCTCTCTCTCTTTCTCTCTCTCTCTCTCTCTCTCACACACATACACTCTCTCTCTCTCTCTCTTTCTCTCTCTCTCTCTCTCTCTCACACACATACACTCTCTCTCTCTCTCTCTTTCTCTCTCTCTCTCTCTCTCTCACACACATACACTCTCTCTCTCTCTCTCTTTCTCTCTCTCTCTCTCTCTCTCACACACATACACTCTCTCTCTCTCTCTCTTTCTCTCTCTCTCTCTCTCTCTCACACACATACACTCTCTCTCTCTCTCTCTTTCTCTCTCTCTCTCTCTCTCTCACACACATACACTCTCTCTCTCTCTCTCTTTCTCTCTCTCTCTCTCTCTCTCACACACATACACTCTCTCTCTCTCTCTCTTTCTCTCTCTCTCTCTCTCTCTCACACACATACACTCTCTCTCTCTCTCTCTTTCTCTCTCTCTCTCTCTCTCTCACACACATACACTCTCTCTCTCTCTCTCTTTCTCTCTCTCTCTCTCTCTCTCACACACATACACTCTCTCTCTCTCTCTCTTTCTCTCTCTCTCTCTCTCTCTCACACACATACACTCTCTCTCTCTCTCTCTTTCTCTCTCTCTCTCTCTCTCTCACACACATACACTCTCTCTCTCTCTCTCTTTCTCTCTCTCTCTCTCTCTCTCACACACATACACTCTCTCTCTCTCTCTCTTTCTCTCTCTCTCTCTCTCTCTCACACACATACACTCTCTCTCTCTCTCTCTTTCTCTCTCTCTCTCTCTCTCTCACACACACACACACACTCACTGCTGTTCAACAGTTAGGGGTCTGTGAGACTTGTGATGTGTGTAAAGAAGGCTCTTCTGCTCATCACGGCTGCGTTTATTTGATCAAAAATACAGAAAAAAACAGTAATATTGTAAAATGTTATTACAATATAAAATAAAGGTTTCTATTTTAATATCCTTTAAAATATAATTTATTTCTGTGATGCAGCGCTGAATTTCCAGCATCATTACTCCAGTATAAAGTGCCACATGATCTTCAGAAATCAGTATAATGTGCCGATTTGTTATTAGAATTATCAACAGTTGTGCAGCACAATATTACTTTTTTCAGGATTCTTTGATGAATGAAAATTAAAGAACGGCATTTATTCAAAATATTAAACTTTTCTAACAATATAAGAAAGTATTGAAAAGCATCAATCTGATAACTGATTTACTCTTCACTTTGGCGGTTCCGTGACGAAGATACGGCGAGAACATGGATGGCCCAGAACCCTGCAGAATAAAACGAGATGCTGGTGACGAACGCATAGGTTGGTGCTTTTTCTTGATTCTTCGATAAGGGTATACAACTTAGTGGTTCGTCGGATTTAGTGGTTGCCGATGGAGACAACATAAGAGCTGTGGAATAAGAGTTAAAGATAACCTGAGTGATCTGGTTGAATGGTGCTCAGGCAGTAGGGCAGAAAGGTAAGCTGGAGCCATACCATTTAGTAGGTATTTAGGGTCCAAATATAATAATCTCTGTTTTACTCTAGTTGAAATTCTGAAAGTTTAAAGAAAGCCATGCCTTTACATCAGTCAAACAGGCCAAGAGGCTATCCAAACCATCTGTATTTCGCTCGAGGGGCAGATACATTTGTGTGTCATCAGTGTAACAATGTGACTGCCCATGTTTTCTAATAATAGAACCAAGTGGCAGCATGTAAAGAGAAAAAAGAATTGGGCCCAAAATGGAGCCCTGAGGAACCCCACACGGTAATACAGCACTGCTAGAGGTATACTCTCCAATCTTAACGGAGAACCTTCTGTTGGAAAAATAAGATTTAAACCACTCCAGTGCAGTCTCGGTAATGCCCTACCCAATGTTTCAAACGGGCAATAAGAACAGATCTACTGTATCAAAAGCAGCAGTTAAATCTAAAAGCACAAGAACCGCATATTCACCAGAATCACGTTATTGGTGCATCATTAAAAACCTTCAACAAAGCAGTCTCGATGGACTGTTTTCTAAAACCAGATTGAAATATAAAAAAAAAAAACTGCATTTTCTGCTAGAAAACTTTGCAATTGTTGGAGGACTGTTTTCTCCAAAATCTTCGCAATAAAACACGGGTTGGAGATGGGTCTAAAATTACCTAACACTGTGAGGTCCAAGTTTAGTTTAAACTTAAATCATTCACGAACATCTCAAAAATGTACAAAAACAACGCCGCATCAGTCTCCTGAAGGATCTGTTAGCATAACGCCGAGGAAATCGGCCAGGCTTGGAAAATAAGACTCTTGCCACATCCAGTCGGCAAACCAGTTGAAATGTCTTTTATTTTTAAAATGTCTTTTAAACCGTTCATTAGGGCAGAAAGGTAAGCTGGAGCCATACCATTTAGTAGGTATTTAGGGTCCAAATATAATAATCTCTGTTTTACTCTAGTTGAAATTCTGAAAGTTTAAAGAAAGCCATGCCTTTACATCAGTCAAACAGGCCAAGAGGCTATCCAAACCATCTGTATTTCGCTCGAGGGGCAGATACATTTGTGTGTCATCAGTGTAACAATGTGACTGCCCATGTTTTCTAATAATAGAACCAAGTGGCAGCATGTAAAGAGAAAAAAGAATTGGGCCCAAAATGGAGCCCTGAGGAACCCCACACGGTAATACAGCACTGCTAGAGGTATACTCTCCAATCTTAACGGAGAAGCTTCTGTTGTAAAAATAAGATTTAAACCACTCCAGTGCAGTCTCGGTAATGCCCTACACAATGTTTCAAACGGGCAATAAGAACAGATCTACTGTATCAAAAGCAGCAGTTAAAAATAAGTTGGAAAATAAGACTCTTGCCATATCCAGTCGGCAAACCAGTTGAAATGTCTTTTATTTTTAAAATGTCTTTTAAACCATGAAACCAGCGAATCCAGCGTTTAATCTATCTTGATCAAGCCCGTAGCCAGCTATGAGCTACATTTTTCATGTTCGAAAATAAAATTAAGTTCGGAATGAAAAATTATTTAACATCATGTCGCTGACTCGAGCTCGTAAGGGCTCCGCTCCATGTTGCCAGATCTAGTTATTATAAGCGTCATTGGACTTTTTCATACTTAATGTGACTACGTTAATAAAGTAATTAGGGCGTTAGTAAAGTGGGAAGATGAAGGTTGGGGTTAGCGATTCTGTATCTTATTTGCAAAATACAAGATTGGAACTTACTTTGGTCCATTTTTCGGGGAATGCTTTTTCTTTTTTTTCATAGCAATATCTGGCAACACTGCATCGCCGGCACTTAACCTGCGCGCGCGGATAGTTTATTGCTGAGGAGACCACATCCGGTAAGACAAAGGCAACGATATTAGGATATTATCTGTACGAAACTGTGTTATCAAAATAGTACTAGAAACTAAACTAGAGTTTACCGATTAGTCAATTGCATAGATTAAAACGTAATTGTAGTACTACACAGCAATTTTACTTGTTCATCAAATTCATATTTCAACGATTTCGTTCTAAAGGGTACCCACAAAGCTGGTTAAATAATGCATTAGATAAGGTTAATAAAGTGAATAGACATGATCTTTTGAAAATAGATATGAAAAATTATTTAACATCATGTCGCTGACTCGAGCTCGTAAGGGCTCCGCTCCATGTTGCCAGATCTAGTTATTATAAGCGTCATTGGACTTTTTCATACTTAATGTGACTACGTTAATAAAGTAATTAGGGCGTTAGTAAAGTGGGAAGATGAAGGTTGGGGTTAGCGATTCTGTATCTTATTTGCAAAATACAAGATTGGAACTTACTTTGGTCCATTTTTCGGGGAATGCTTTTTCTTTTTTTTCATAGCAATATCTGGTAACACTGCATCGCCGGCACTTAACCTGCGCGCGCGGATAGTTTATTGCTGAGGAGACCACATCCGGTAAGACAAAGGCAACGATATTAGGATATTATCTGTACGAAACTGTGTTATCAAAATAGTACTAGAAACTAAACTAGCGTTTACCGATTAGTCAATTGCATAGATTAAAACGTAATTGTAGTACTACACAGCAATTTTACTTGTTCATCAAATTCATATTTCAACGATTTCGTTCTAAAGGGTACCCACAAAGCTGGTTAAATAATGCATTAGATAAGGTTAATAAAGTGAATAGACATGATCTTTTGAAAATAGGATAAGCCCATTAAAAAACATTTTCGTTAAATTGTTCCTTGACATACAATGAGCATAGTAATATAATAAAATCAATTATTCATAAACATTGGTACATATTATCATCCGATGAATCTCTAAATGAGAAATTTCAACATCGCCCGTTATTCACTTATAAAAGATCACGAAATCTATCGGATATGACGGTAAACTCGGATGTAGTAAGGAAGAAAAAGTCTGCTTATATATAAGGCTGTGTCCCGTGTAGAAACTGTGCCGCTTGCAGGAATTTGGTCAAGTGTAAGGAGTTTATATGTCCAGTAACACGGAAATGTTTTAAAATCACATTTTGTATTACCTGTTCAACTCGTAATGTGATCTGTATGTTAAAATGTCCCTGTCAAAAGATAGATATATATAGGAAAATCTTTGCGTCCGTTGAAATTACGAATTAATGAACATAAATCTAGTATACGACGATAAGACATAACCTCTCCAGTAGCGAGACATTTTAACGAATTGGGACACGACATCAAGCAACTGGAATGTATAGGAACAGAGGAGGTTTTTGGGTCACGTAGAGGAGGTAATATAAATAAAGAACTATTGAAACGAGAAGCGTTCTGGATTCATAAACTTAAATCACTGAACCCAAATGGCACGAATGAGGAATTAGATCTTTCTTTAATGAACTATGGTTGGTCGTATTCATTTTTAATATTCTATATAATAAATGTAGTATTTACAGTGTGTAAAACAATGATTGTTTATGACGATGTATTTCTGATGTTCTCAATTATTGAATTTTCCATTGTTATACAGTTTAAAGTTAATTGGAGTAGATATTGATGATTGATAGGATAAACTATAGGCTTGTATAATAGTGATAAATGTGATCCTAAATAACTATTGTTTTAGTCACGGGTAGATTGTGAGGTGTACTAGTGGATGTGATGTTTTGTGTTGGGTATAAGTAAATTGTCAAGGATTTAAATGGAAATGCTTTAATGATTTTAGTAATTGAACATTGGCTAATGAATGATGACGTCAATATAATTAGTGCTTTGAAAAGTGGGTGGAGGGATTGAATTGCTTTGCGCACTGAGGAAGGCTTTGAGCCGAAACGTTTGTGTCTTTTCCCATCAGTAATGCATGTAAAATACAAGAAAGAAGAAGACTGTTCTCTTGAGTGCAGATCATAGTTTCTTATACTAAGTAACTCAACAGATTGATGCACCAAAATAAAAAGATCAAGTAACGCAAGAGCGCAGTGCAAACGACGTTATCAAAATAGTACTAGCCATTATTATTGCACAATTCTTAACAACCCCCAGACCTCAGTAATTTTGAAACCCTGGCTACGGCCATGATCTTGATTGATGCTCGTTGCCACCGATGTAAACGCAAAGCTTTCTTCTTCGATCGGACGGCTTTGGGTTGTTTCCAGGTGGACCGGTAAAGAACGCGACGCGCGCGTCTCCCGGAAATCCTGCACACTTCAACCAATCAGAGGACGACTTAGAAACTGCTGAAGTGTTTCCAGTTAAGTGTGCCGTATGCGTCAGATTTCAGCCAGCGGTCCGAGACTAGAGGCGTACTAACGGCTGCGGTTAAAGGCACTCGTTTTATCAGAGCTAATGTAACCAACAATGACAAAACTCCAAAAATTAAAGACGTCATGTAAAGACTAGTATTAGCAAGTAATGTCTTCAGCTGTTTAGGGTTGGGTATCGTTTGGGTTTGTTTTATATTAAATATAAAATTTTCAAATGAAAATAGCAACATGATCGTTTATAAAGTATAAAGGCTATATTTTCACTGGAGGAAACCGCTCCAAAAAGCGCTTTCAGCACCCTGCGTATTGATAGCGGCTACCAGATGCACGCTAATTATATACAGTTGTATACCATATCTTCTTTTTTGCATCGAGACAAAACTGCTTTGACAGTCTTTTATTGTAAGCACTACATAAAGGTAAGAGAGACCCATAGGACATGCCATTTTTGCCTGTTATGTTATAGAAATAATAATTGGAGTGATCAGTGTATGATGATCATGCTTTGTGCTGATGCATCAAGGTTCACATCCTTATCCTTTCACATGATAATCACACTTCTTTAACTTTCATTTTAGGCCTGACGGAAGAGAACAAGGTGATTGAAGAACTGATGGAAGCGGGGGAGAAACATCCTGACACTCGCCCTCAGTGTGGAGAGAGCTTCTCATGCGAACAAAGTCTTAATCTTCACATGAAACTTCACAGTGGAATGAAGCCGTACGCATGTGATCAGTGCGAGAAGACTTTCACGCTAAAAGCTAACCTTGCCAAACACAGTAAAATCCACACTGACGAGAAGCCACACGCGTGTGATCAGTGCGGGAAGAAGTTCAGAAATAAAGGAAACCTTAATGAACACATGAAAATCCACACGGGAGTGATGCCGTACGCGTGTGATCAGTGCGGGAAGAAGTTCAGAAATAAAGGAAACCTTAATGAACACATGAAAATCCACACGGGAGTGATGCCGTACGCGTGTGATCAGTGCGGGAAGAAGTTCAGAAATAAAGGAAACCTTAATGAACACATGAAAATCCACACGGGAGTGATGCCGTACGCGTGTGATCAGTGCGGGAAGAAGTTCAGAAATAAAGGAAACCTTAATGAACACATGAAAATCCACACGGGAGTGATGCCGTACGCGTGTGATCAGTGCGGGAGGAAATTCAGACATAAAGGAAACCTGAATACACACATGAGAATCCACGCCGGAGAGAAACCCTTCGCATGTGATCAGTGCGGGAAGAGTTTCAGACATAAAGGAAATTATAATGATCACATGAAAATCCACTCTGGGGAGAAGCAGTACGCGTGTGATCAGTGTGCTAAGAGTTTCATACAAAAAGGACAGCTTAATGAACACATGAAAATCCACACGGGAGTGATGCCGTACGCGTGTGATCAGTGCGGGAGGAAATTCAGACATAAAGGAAACCTGAATACACACATGAGAATCCACGCCGGAGAGAAACCCTTCGCATGTGATCAGTGCGGGAAGAGTTTCAGACATAAAGGAAATTATAATGATCACATGAAAATCCACTCTGGGGAGAAGCAGTACGCGTGTGATCAGTGTGCTAAGAGTTTCATACAAAAAGGACAGCTTAATGAACACATGAAAATCCACACTGGAGAGAAGCCCTGGAGAATAACTACTGGAGAGCCGCACGCATGCACTCAGTGTGGAAAGAAGTTCAGACAAAAACACCTCCTTGATCAACACATGAGAATGCACACTGGAGAGAAGCCGCACTCGTGCGATCACTGCGGGAGGAAATTTAGATATAAAGGAAACCTGAATACACACCTGAATATCCACACTGGAGAGAAACCCTTCGCATGTGATCAGTGCGGGAAGAGTTTCAGACATAGAGGAAATTATAATGATCACATGAAAATCCACACTGGAGAGAAGCAGTACGCATGTGATCAGTGTGCTAAGAGTTTCATACAAAAAGGACAGCTTAATGAACACATGAAAATCCACACTGGAGAGAAGCCCTTCACATGTGACGAGTGCGGGAAGAGTTTCAGAAAGTCAAGTGTTTTCAAAGTGCATCTGCTCACTCATTCTAGAGAAAGAATTTATAAGTGTGACCAGTGCAGTAAAACATTTTTTAGGCCAGATTTCCTGAAGGACCACATGACAGTGCATACACAGGAGAGGCCTTACATATGTTCTTTGTGTGCAAAGAGCTTTAGACAGATGGGTAATTTAAAAACACATCTGAAAAGACACAGCGGTGTGAAGGATCATATTTGCTCTGAGTGTGGAAAGACGTTTTTTACAGTTCATGCACTGAGAAAGCACCAGACGGTTCACACCGGAGAAAAACCTAACCAGTGTTCACACTCTGACAAGACATTCACATGGCCAGAATATCTGGAGATACACGAGACGATCCACACTGAAGAGAAGCCACACACGTGTGATCAGTGCGGGAAGAAGTTCAGACTTAAAGGATTTCTCTATGAACACATGAAAATCCACACGGGAGCGATGCCGTACACGTGTGATCAGTGCGGGAGGAAATTCAGACATAAAGGAAGCCTTAATACACACATGAGAATCCACACTGGAGAGAAACCCTTCTCATGTGATCAGTGCGGGAAGAGTTTCAGACATAAAGGAAATTATAACGATCACATAAAAATCCACACTGGAGAGAAGCCGCATGCATGTGATCAGTGCGGGAGGAGTTTCATACAAAAAGAACACCTTAAAAAGCACATGAGTATCCACACTGGAGAGAAACCCTTCACATGTGAACAGTGCGGAAAGGGTTTCTTAAAAAAAGAACGCCTTAAAAAACACATGAAAATACACTGATCACATGTGTACGGCTTCTCTTCAGTGCGGTAAGAATTTCAGACTTAAAGGAACTCTTAATGAACACATGAGAATCCACACTGGAGAGAAGCCCTTCACATGTGAACAGTGTGGAAAGAGTTTTAGAAAGTCAAGGGTTTTAAAAGAACATCTGCATACTCCTCCTAGAGAAAGACTACAGTCATGGCCAAAAGTTTTGGCAGTGACATTTTGTGTTTTGCTTTTCAGTATACCATAGAAATATGTGGAAAAATAATAAGCATATCAGAAGTTTTAAAGGCTTTTATTGGCAATATTTACAGTGTTGACCCTTGTTCTTCATAACCTCTGCAATTCGCTCTGGCATGCTGGATATTAGCTTCTGGGCCAAATCCTGACTGCTTGTCCACTCGCCTTGTGAGGACTGACCACAGGTTTTCTATGGGATTGAGATTTGCATCTCGGGATGCTTCACTGTAGGCACAACACAGGACTCATGGTAGTATTCACCTTTTCTTCTCCGAACAATCCAGGGCTGTACGTTAACTTTTTTTTCACATCGCACTGGTGCTTACAGAGGTTGAAAGTTTTGTAGCACAGGCCAAAAAGAGTTCATCACTTAAACAGGCACTGCTTAATTTGCTAAAAATGGAAGAGTGCAGAAACGCAACACCTCTTACACCTTAACAAAATATAAAATAAAAAAGAATGGCAGACATGTAGGCCAAAGTGAGCAAAGATACAAATCTTTGTCATTATTTTATCTTTGTTATTAGAAAATAAGAACAAAGATATACATTACAAATACACATAATATACAAATAAAACAAACCGGGCTTTATTTTTCAGGTACAGTATTTTTAGAAATAAAACACTATATACACTAGCCTATATATCATAAATTATACTGACTGATGACAAGTTCATCAAAATAGTTGTTTTAAAACTGAATTAATCAGTCAGTCGTGAAAGACAACTTAGTCCAATAATCAGGCGCTTTTTGATAGGTTCAGTGTGAGCACGCTTCTTGAGTACGCGCTCAGAAAAAGCACATGCAGAACAGTAAATGTTTAACCGGTATTGCTTTAAAGCTGATGAAATAATGTAGTTTTGTGATTGTGCATAAGTGCAGTGTCTCGTGAGAGTAACTCTACCGCTGAGCTAACACTGATGCAGTGAATGCATGTGGCTTTGAACATTATATTGAGACGGAGGGAGGCTCCAGAACTGCAGCTGATAGAATGTGCGCTGTAGCACGAAACAAACATATTTCTTCAAAAGCAGATCGTGGAGACATTTTAATCGTCCATGATCAAAAATCGTCATATCGCACACCCCTAACTACCAAGTAATAATCAATCTCACACACACAAACAAACACAACTAACTAGGGATGCACCGATAACACTTTTTCCAGTACTCGCCCGATACCGATACTTTTATTTTTGGTACTTGCCGATACCGAGTACTGATACCAATATTTTTATTGCATTTGTACATTTTTTTTAAATATCAACTGCAAACCTCAACTTCAGTTTTTTTCCCAGACTCGGTCAGAATAATTTCATCAGTATAGTATACGTTTTACTGGTAGTCCACTGTATGAAGAATTTATGGGTATGATTTGTCACAGTTTACTTTATTTTGCTATCCTCACTTACATAAATGAACTATAGTGTCCTGCACCCACTAGTAACAAAATATCAACAATTAAATCTGGTCTCTGAATTATGTTTGGTTTCACTGTATATCCTTCGGTTATTTTCACACTTAATTATGCCCATTAAAATGTATTTTACAAGTTTTTGTTACTTTCACTGTTCATTGTTTTGCTCTATGGTACATCATCTTTAATTTAACAGCATTAGAGCTGCTCTATTGCAGCGGCTCAGTACTGTAATCACACGCTCTGCTGTAATAATGAAGGGAACCACTCGCTATTAATCTCCTGTGATATTTTCAGAAATAGAAGTAGCGTTTTTTCATCTAAAACGTGCTGCGATTTATATTCCAAAGCTACTCATATAATGCAGAAACACTCAAGCAAGCAAAACACGAGCAACGCGTGCAGGTATTTGCACTGATGCAGAATGAGAGGACAGTAGTACAGACTAGCGCATTTCACACAGGCTGCTAGATTCACTTTCGCTCGCCAGGAAGTCGTGTATGCCTAAGGTTGAAAATAAATTGTTTATATTTTTTTTACGATTTAGTTTTAATCCAAATGATGCGTGCGCTAAGTGAGTGAATAAGTGAGTGAACATCAAAGATCACACAACAGAATTGCACGCGCGTGCGCTCTTTCTCTCTCCCTACCGTTCAG
>NW_015507204.1:52841-53488 GCF_001515645.1 Sinocyclocheilus grahami
TTATATTCATTGCATACATATACTTCGTAGTAGACATCCTTAACTCCTTTCTGCTGTCTGTTGTTCTGTTGTTGGTGTTTCTTTGTCTGAATATAGCACTTATCACATGCTGTGTGGTATCGGGGCATTTTAACGAGTACAGGAGACCAGTATCGGGCCCCATACCGAAACCAGTATCGGTGCATCCCTACAACTAACTCACTTCACACTATTAAGCGGCTGTGTTATGAACATGCAAAACTGTATCGCACGCGCGCTACAGTGGTAAATGTATTCATCGCACAAACCAGTTTTTTCGTAGCATGTGCGACAAATGTCACACTGTACAGCCCTGCAACCGATTTTCCAGATGTCCCAAACAGATGGAAGGGAGCTTCATCAGAGAAAATAACTTTGCACCAGTCTTCTGCTGTCCAATTCTTGTACTTCCTGCAGAATTTCAGTCTGTCCTTGACGGTTTTTCTTGGAGAGAAGTTTCTTCTTTGCTGCCCTTCTTGACACCAGGCCGTTGTCTAAAAGTCTTGGTCTCACTGTGTGTGCAGATGCTCTCACACCAACCTGCTGCCATTCCTGAGCAAGCTTTGCTCTGCTGGAGACACGATTCCGTAGCCGACTCCTCAGGAGGAGACGGTCCTGTTCCGTAGCCA
>NW_015507204.1:53617-54934 GCF_001515645.1 Sinocyclocheilus grahami
GGATTCATGAAAGTGTTTGTATTTTCAAAATGTTAGTTGGTACGAAATAAATGTACACCTGCTCCTTACCACGTGTAAATGGTGCGTAAAACATTCTGTTCTTTTTGGCAAACTGATGACACTGAATTTTGATGCACTGCCATCATAATATTTTACAAGTTCGTTTGCTCTGTTTTTGTTTTTTTGTAGCTGAGAGTTGATCAACTGTTTAGCTTTGGGTAAAACGCCGCGCTCGTCACTTTTTACCCAGCCGTCCAATCAATGGAGGAGGGGCGGGACAGATAGCCTACTACACCGACCAATCATCCTACTTGTACAACAACTGAACAACAATAGAGAAGTTAATATTGCTGGTTACTGCATTTTTATATTCAGTAATATTGTTCAAAATGAGATACTAGTAATACTTTACTGCCGTGGATATTCCTAATCATAGCAACCAAAGCGTCTCGGCAGGAAAAACGCTGTGCCACCAAAGCATTTTCAAGCGCCACCAGCTGGCCGTTTTCAGAAGAGCGCCTGACATTTTTCAGCTGGCTAAAACGCTTTGATGGACACGTTAATTAAATATTTATTGTTAGGCATATGGTTTATTAGTCTTTTTTGCATTTATGCAATATACTGGAGCCAAGCCTGCGCAAGTAGACCAGAATATTACACTGTGTCAGGATCAAAAAACAGGGAAATTTGTTTTTTTGTGAAAAGTTAATTTTTTTGGCCAATGAAGCTTTTAGCAATTATTTAAAATGCATCTGATCATGCTACACAATAATCTAGAAACGATGTGAATGAACACCACAACAGCTTAAGCAGCAAACTTTGCAAAACACTGCCAAAACCTTTGGCCATGACTGTACATAAGTGTGACCAGTGCAGTAAAAAATATTTTAGGGAAGATTTCCTATAAGTGCACACGCAGGAGAGGACTTACACATGTTCTTGTTGTTCAAAGAGTTTTAGACCGATGGGTAATTTAAAAATGCATCTGAAAAGACACAGCGGTGTGAAGGATCATATTTGCTCTGAGTGTGGAAAGACGTTTTTTACAGATTCTGAACTGAAAATGCACCAGACGGTTCGTACTGAGGAAAAACCTTACGAAATACATGAGACGATCCACACTGGAGAGAAGCGATATGACTGCCTTTCGTGTGGGAAGAGGTTCACTCATTTATCTTATTTCATTGTTCACAGGAAAAGTGTATGTCTGAAGATCCTGTACTTTCAGGCGTGACGCGGCGTCCTCGCCGAACAAGACCCAATAACAAGAGCAATAAGAGCATGTAAACCTCATCCAGAGATGTCATGGTGAAGCGA
>NW_015507204.1:54944-57729 GCF_001515645.1 Sinocyclocheilus grahami
TCACACCAACCTGCTGCCATTCCTGAGCAAGCTTTGCACTGCTGGAGACACGATTCCGTAGCCGACTCCTCAGGAGGAGACGGTCCTGTTCCGTAGCCGCCGACTCCTCAGGAGGAGACGGTCCTGTTCCGTAGCCGCCGACTCCTCAGGAGGAGACGGTCCTGTTCCGTAGCCGCCGACTCCTCAGGAGGAGACGGTCCTGTTCCGTAGCCGCCGACTCCTCAGGAGGAGACGGTCCTGTTCCGTAGCCGACGACTCCTCAGGAGGAGACGGTCCTGTTCCGTAGCCGCCGACTCCTCAGGAGGAGACGGTCCTGTTCCGTAGCCGCCGACTCCTCAGGAGGAGACGGTCCTGTTCCGTAGCCGACGACTCCTCAGGAGGAGACGGTCCTGTTCCGTAGCCGACGACTCCTCAGGAGGAGACGGTCCTGGAGCTTGCTGGACACTCTGGGACGTCCTGAAGACTTCCTCACTGCAGTTGAATCTCTCTCCTTGAAGTTCTTGATGATCCGGTAAATGGTTCTTTCAGGTACAATATTCTTTGTAAAAATGTCCTTGCATGTGAGGCCATTTTGATGCAAAGTGATGGCTGTACGTGTTTTTTTTTGGAGGTAACCATTGCTGACAAGAACACAATGGGCCTCATTCATGAAACACGAGCAGGACAAATTTTTGTGTAAATCGTTGATAAAGCTGTTCTGACGTAAATTTTTGGATTCATGAAACTGTTTGTATTTTCAAAATGTTAGTTGGTACGAAATAAATGTACACCTGCTCCTTACCACGTGTAAATGGTGCGTAAAACATTCTGTTCTTTTTGGCAAACTGATGACACTGAATTTTGATGCACTGCCATCATAATATTTTACAAGTTCGTTTGCTCTGTTTTTGTTTTTTTGTAGCTGAGAGTTGATCAACTGTTTAGCTTTGGGTAAAACGCCGCGCTCGTCACTTTTTACCCAGCCGTCCAATCAATGGAGGAGGGGCGGGACAAATAGCCTACTACACCGACCAATCATCCTACTTGTACAACAACTGAACAACAATAGAGAAGTTAATATTGCTGGTTACTGCATTTTTATATTCAGTAATATTGTTCAAAATGAGATACTAGTAATACTTTACTGCCGTGGATATTCCTAATCATAGCAACCAAAGCGTCTCGGCAGGAAAAACGCTGTGCCACCAAAGCATTTTCAAGCGCCACCAGCTGGACGTTTTCAGAAGAGCGCCTGACATTTTTCAGCTGGCTAAAACGCTTTGATGGACACGTTAATTAAATATTTATTGTTAGGCATATGGCTTATTAGTCTTTTTTGCATTTATGCAATATACTGGAGCCAAGCCTGCGCAAGTAGACCAGAATATTACACTGTGTCCGGATCAAAAAACAGGGAAATTTGTTTTTTTGTGAAAAGTTAATTTTTTTGGCCAATGAAGCTTTTAGCAATTATTTAAAATGCATCTGATCATGCTACACAATAATCTAGAAACGATGTGAATGAACACCACAACAGCTTAAGCAGCAAACTTTGCAAAACACTGCCAAAACCTTTGGCCATGACTGTACATAAGTGTGACCAGTGCAGTAAAAAATATTTTAGGGAAGATTTCCTATAAGTGCACATGCAGGAGAGGACTTACACATGTTCTTGTTGTTCAAAGAGTTTTAGACCGATGGGTAATTTAAAAATGCATCTGAAAAGACACAGCGGTGTGAAGGATCATATTTGCTCTGAGTGTGGAAAGACGTTTTTTTACAGATTCTGAACTGAAAATGCACCAGACGGTTCGTACTGAGGAAAAACCTTACGAAATACATGAGACGATCCACACTGGAGAGAAGCGATATGACTGCCTTTCGTGTGGGAAGAGGTTCACTCATTTATCTTATTTCATTGTTCATAGGAAAAGTGTATGTCTGAAGATCCTGTACTTTCAGGCGTGACGCCGCGTCCTCGCCGAACAAGACCCAATAACAAGAGCAATAATAAGAGCATGTAAACCTCATCCAGAGATGTCATGGTGAAGCGAGTTTTAATCATTGATTAAACTTATTAAAGTTTTATTGTGTGCCGAATCTTCAAAGGAATGTGGATATGAAAATAAATGAGAAAGTTGAAAAACTATATTAGTTTTGCTCATTAATTGCTATGCTACACTAGTTTAGTTACACAAGCGTTGTGTTTCCCTAAGAAACCTGTGCGAGCCCAAAGCATGAGCATTAAAATGTAGTTTTCCTTCCCACCTCATATATTTTCTATTACCATGTCCTATTTTGAGGGCTTGTTATTCTACTTGTATCAAAAAAGTCACAATCATTTAATAGTAATTGGTCATATCTAAAAGTCATGAAGTATCTGTCAGATTTTGGGGTTACCATGTTTACATTTCTAGATCGAGCTGCCCAATAAAAATATTTCTCCCCACACGACCAAGTTTGAGATGGCTATCTGTCTACATTAACTGGTTTACCTTTGATATCAATTATTGTATAACAATCCAAAATGAACTTCTAAATTTGATTTGGTGTTGATTTGCGCCATCTATTAATCTCACATGATGTAATGCATTATGTGTGTGTATATATATATATATATATATATATGTGAATATGAGACATGATTGTGTGTTGGGATATACAGGTGCATCTCAGAAAATTAGAATATCATGGAAAAGTTCATTTTTTGGTAACTCATTTCAAAAAGTTAAACTTTGATATTCTAGATTCATTACATGTGAAGTAAAACATTCCAAAACATTGTTTTAATTTTGATGATTAGAGC
>NW_015507204.1:57998-59346 GCF_001515645.1 Sinocyclocheilus grahami
GGGTCTTAATGAAAAGTCTGTAACATAGTTTGGTTAAAATGTCTCGATGGTAGTGTAAAAAACATCTTTTCAAACACCTGAAGGATATCTCATGTACATTGGCACGTGCGTATGCTAACAGCAGACGTTATATCGCCTCAACTGTGTGTGTTTGCATACTACAGAAACACGGATGCATCAAACGCAGGCTTTAGAGAATCAAAGCGTTAGAAATCCCAGAAGTCATAGCGCGCAGATGACGTGTGGACGTGTCTTTGCATTCCTAGAATTAGGAAAATGTTACTGAAATGGTGACTAGCTGATCGGAATTACTTTGGTGCAAAGTTCAACAAGGAGAAAAGAGATTGTTGTTCAGTTTGTTTACGTGGAGCTGAATTAAAAAATGTGATAGTACTGTAATGTTTTATCATATTACCTGATGTAATTTGTCATGTTGCATAACCTAATCAAAGTGATATGAATTAATTTAGTTTGCTGTCAATTCCTACAGATGCACAATTTGTATAGTATCATTACAGTATTGACAGAATGCTGTTTATTCAGACTTGACATGTTAAACTGTTGGAAGTGTCAGATCTTCATCAGTTGGCGGCAAATTTGATACATTTTAAACTTCAGAATTTCTGTAATATCTGTCTGTGACAACTGTGCATAAGCGTACAATATGGAACTTTATTAATTGTGATTTTCCTACCCAGTGTTAATGATATAGAAACATTTGAGGACCATTCATTTTCTGATCAGAACACGGGAGAACAGCGAGTCATCTATCTAATGCCAACAGAGCGAAAGATGTCTTATATAGGCATGAAAATGTAAGAAGTCGGCAGTTTTGTCTAGAAAGATTCCAGTGTGAGCCCAAGCTGATCATGTTGTGCACCGGATTTAAAGATTAGGAAACCCTCAAAGCACTCTACCAGTCTCTTCGACCTGCAGCACAGTCTCTGGTGAGATGGACTCAAATGCAAAGACTTAATAAAGGTCAACCAGATGAGGACTGTTTGTGCTCCCCCTCAGGCCATCCATGATGCAGGTGACTTTGTTTCTTCATGGGAACAGATTTGGAGGAATTTAGCATCACACCATTTGCTCAGTATCTTGGGTGGCCTGCGATTAAGTACATTTTCAACAGTTTTCCTTTTGGTAAACTATTCATTTACCCCGCAAACCTACATTTTAGCTTGCAGTTAAAAAAACAAAATGCACAGAAATGAGGAGTCATTAAAATGTCGCTACTTTGGTTTATTGTTGTAATTTCAACAGTAGAAAGACAAATATACAATGGATTGAATTACTGAAATAAAAAAAGATATATTTTGTACCCATTAGCTTTCATTGGTTTTAATTT
>NW_015507204.1:60932-61628 GCF_001515645.1 Sinocyclocheilus grahami
CACACACTCTCTCTCACACACACACACACTCGCTCACACACACACTTTTTGTGTTATTTTCTAAATTAAACTATCTCTAGTAATGTAGTGAGTATTTGAAAAAAAAAATCACTGCTATAAAGTACAGCAGACACAATCAAGTCTACACATCTGTGGCAGAAAACATATATTAGTGCAAAATATTTATTACAACTGATACAACTTCACCTTATGATAAACGTTCCAAAAAATAAAAAAGGAAATACTGTGTCCATTCTAATGCTCAAATGATTCCAAATCCTAGGCTACATCATCACAAATATCTGGGACAGATTCTACACTCGTTGTGATCAGTAGCACAAGCACTGGCAGCAGAAGTACAAGGCATACTGTGCTTGTCGATGTGGACATCAGACAGCTTCTGTCCTCACACACGGACCGCTCTGCAGCACCATCTACTGTAGAAACTACATTCACGAGGACTTCACCACACACGCCAATCTGCAGATTTCATGACTCAGTATTTTGGAAATCAATGCATTGGACTCATATCTACCACGTGTTTGCAAACTCAATAGCCTGCAGAATATGTCATGCTGCATGTGCATTTTCTTGTGATGAGCTTTACAATAAGCGAGTCCTGTTTGTTTCAGGGTTTCAAACTCCAAAGTGTGCGACTGTGGACACGTACTCAACTCTGACGTCTGTATCCACAAT
>NW_015507204.1:62108-93251 GCF_001515645.1 Sinocyclocheilus grahami
TTCCGAGTGCAGCACACATGAAGCTGTCAACATGATGTAAATGTTCAACAAATCCCACGAACTACAACTACATCTTGTACAAACTTGTCTTATACATATTATATGTTCAGAAATAATAGGCTACGATGAAAATGCTTCAAAAAATTCTCAACAGTCAATGTAATTCAAATTCAAAATGACTGACTTTATACATAGAATCCAAAAAGTGTACATTTGTAAACTGCACACTTGTACATATATATATAGATATATATATATTTACATTCATTTAAACACGTTTCTCTATATTTCTAGTTCTGTACATAGTAGAGATGGAGTGTAACACTAATATAAGAAAAACAGAAAATAAATAATGTACTGTGTTATTCCTATGTCTGCTGCACTAGTTTGTGCAATTCTCTGACATATTGACACCAAACTTTGCACATGTTGTTAACCACACCACATCATTTTTGTAACTAATACCATATATTGGTCAAAAGTGACAAACCATTAAATCACCACTTATTTATTTTCAAGTTTGCTGCATTCTACTTAAAATCATCTTATAATAATATGATTTCAATCGCTCATTAATGTGCTTGGCCCTTTAATTGCTGCTTGCAGCTATATTTTCATTTGTCTTTGTCAACTTGTTCTGTTCCTTCTATATGGAAATGTGCAAGAGTTATTCCTCTGTTCAAAGCTGGAGACTCATTCAATGTGAACAATTGTCGTCCCATTTCTATTATTTGTTCTTGTATTTGTTTTTGAGAAACTTATTTTTAATCAGATATTCTATCACCATTTCAGTCTGGTTTCAGACCCAAGTTTTCTACTACTACTGCCCTTTTAAAATTCACAAATTATGTGTTCTCATCCTTTGACAAAGGCCAAGCCACAGGTGCCATTTTCATCGATCTTTCAAAGGCTTTTGATATGGTCAATCATTACCTTCCATTGGTTTAACTAGAAATGCTCTTCTTTGGTTTAATGCTTATCTGCAAAACAGGTGTCAGTATGTTGTATTCCAAGGTTTTCAGTCTGATTATTCGATTGTTGAAAAAGGTGTTCCTCAAGGTTCTATTCTGGGTCCACTACTTTTTTCTATTTTTATTAATGATTTCTCTCAAATATGCTTAAATTGCTTTGTACATATTTATGCTGATGACACTGTTATTTACACCACTAATTCTGATTTGTTACAATATGCTTATATTGAATAAGAAGAAGTCTTGTATGTTAATTCGGCACGTGATGGTGTTGTTCTTTTACTTTTGATTTGAGTATTACTTTTGATGATGTTTACTTCTTGAGACGGTTGATTCATTTAAATATCTTGGCCTTTGGATTGAACCTGAACTTACATTTAAGCCTCATATTGATTATATTGTTAATAGAACATACAGTTGTTTGCTTGCCAGTCATCACATGTGGTGCACTTTATATGTACCATTTAGATTTAGCTCTTTTAGAATTTGAAAGATAATAAAGATATTGTTTGGTAAGTCAGATCTCTGATTGTATTCCCTAACCCAATAGTTGATCGTGCTTAAGTCTGTTGACACCAATAATGTGTCCATTTACTAATCTGAAGACATCAGCACGATGAATGAGGTGAAAACAGGATCTATACATTACTTATCTAAACAGTTAAGCGATATAGCGTGAGCTGTTTACCTCAGCAGACTCGACACAGAACAAAGGGAGCGCGTCATCACCGTGAGGCCAGAGTGCTGTATAAAATGCCAAAACATTTATAAAACAACAAACAAAATAGTGTAAAAAAAAAAGTTACTGATGTAGACAGACGAGACAGTTATATAAAAAAAATAAAAAAAATAACATTGAAGCACTCAAAGCACACACAATGTTGTGTCTTCTCTGGTGCGCCACCAAATAATATATCTGTGTAAAACTATTTCCACAAGAAGAACACACACACAAGGCTTCTGTGCATAACATGGCTCTTCAGAATCAGTATGAGCTTTATTCGCCAGGCGTGCACAAACACACTTTGTTGTGGTTTTTCAGGAGCTCTTGGCACATACGTGTATATATACCTCTAAGAAAAAGATTATACCACCAAATTGATTAAATAAATGGAACAATATATCACATAGAGGAACTATTAACCAATTTAAATTGCTATTCAAAGTTGTAAAATCCACAACATTCATACTACCCTGATCAAGGCTTCCTCTCCTAATGAAGTAGAATGGCTATTTTTATCTTTTTGATATTTTATCTGTATTTCCAGAGGTGGGGTTAACTAGTGGAGTTAATGTGCAATAATGTTAATGTGTAACAATACACTGCAGAGGACATCCACACACCCAATTTTTGTGACCACGCGGACTACTAATATTGACAAGTGAATTGAAGTCCACTAGACACACTTTCCGTGCTCACAGCAGAGGGATATACTTTGAAAGGCTCGCACGCGAGACACAGCAGAACATAGAAAGGTTAGTATACTTGCAGCAGCAGTGAGAGCATGCGAGCAAGGGCGTGTCTACGTGGTGGCACCGGGCCCCCCTGAAATCTGGCTGGCCACCCCAGGTGTCCCTCCCACCAGATGTCTTGTTTTTAGTAAATTTCTAACTGCATCTGGCAGTGGCGGATCCTGGCATGTGTAGGCAGCTGCCTAGGGCCGCTTTCTTCTCTTCTTTATACTTAATTTTAGGCGGTTTCTATAGTGTGATCTTAACGACAATGTCGAGAGCGCATAATGTTGCGCGAGGACGAATCTCTCCACTCCCAAGCGGATTTCCTTCACTCACACAAAACTGGACGTGTGCTTTTAAATATTGCTCTTTTATGAATTGGCTCTGCTCTCGCTCAGATATTGCGTGTACACGCTCAAACGTTGTCTTCGCATCACTGAAGACGAAGAGCTTTTTTTCTAATTCAGGTGAAGAGTAGGCTTATCTCACTAAATGGAAGCAAGCTGATTATAGTCAGCCTTCTCTAGTTATTTATTTTATTAATAGCCTGCTTATTTGAGTTAAGTGCTTAAATTGCGCCTAAATATGCATTTATTCAATTATTTTATTTAGTGCATTTTGTTGCTTTTGTATATATTTTTTTGCAATAAAAGCGTCATCACAGAAATAATCACTGAGGGTGCTTCTGAAATGAGTGAGGGGGCATGTGTCCATTTACTAATCTGAAGACATCAGCACGATGAATGAGGTGAAAACAGGATCTATACATTACTTATCTAAACAGTTAAGCGATATAGCGTGAGCTGTTTACCTCAGCAGACTCGACACAGAACAAAGGGAGCGCGTCATCACCGTGAGGCCAGAGTGCTGTATAAAATGCCAAAACATTTATAAAACAACAAACAAAATAGTGTAAAAAAAAAAGTTACTGATGTAGACAGACGAGACAATTACATTTAAAAAATAAATAACATTGAAGCACTCAAAGCACACACAAACTCACACAATGTTGTGTCTTCTCTGGTGCGCCACCAAATAATATATCTGTGTAAAACTATTTCCACAAGAAGAACACACACATGAGGCTTCTGTGCATAACATGGCTCTTCAGAATCAGTATGAGCTTTATTCGCCAGGCGTGCACAAACACACTTTGTTGTGGTTTTTCAGGAGCTCTTGGCACATACGTGTATATATACCTCTAAGAAAAAGATTATACCACCAAATTGATTAAATAAATGGAACAATATATCACATAGAGGAACTATTAACCAATTTAAATTGCTATTCAAAGTTGTAAAATCCACAACATTCATACTACCCTGATCAAGGCTTCCTCTCCTAATGAAGTAGAATGGCTATTTTTATCTTTTTGATATTTTATCTGTATTTCCAGAGGTGGGGTTAACTAGTGGAGTTAATGTGCAATAATGTTAATGTGTAACAATACACTGCAGAGGACATCCACACACCCAATTTTTGTGACCACGCGGACTACTAATATTGACGAGTGAATTGAAGTCCACTAGACACACTTTCCGTGCTCACAGCAGAGGGATATTCTTTGAAAGGCTCGCACGCGAGACACAGCAGAACATAGAAAGGTTAGTATACTTGCAGCAGCAGTGAGAGCATGCGAGCAAGGGCGTGTCTACGTGGTGGCACCGGCCCCCCCTGAAATCTGGCTGGCCACCCCAGGTGTCCCCCCTACCAGATGTCTTGTTTTTAGTAAATTTCTAACTGCATCTGGCAGTGGCGGATCCTGGCATGTGTAGGCAGCTGCCTAGAGCCGCTTTCTTCTCTTCTTTATACTTAATTTTAGGCGGTTTCTATAGTGTGATCTTAACGACAATGTCGAGAGCGCATAATGTTGCGCGAGGACGAATCTCTCCACTCCCAAGCGGATTTCCTTCACTCACACAAAACTGGACGTGTGCTTTTAAATATTGCTCTTTTATGAATTGGCTCTGCTCTCGCTCAGATATTGCGTGTACACGCTCAAACGTTGTCTTCGCATCACTGAAGACGAAGAGCTTTTTTTCTAATTCAGGTGAAGAGTAGGCTTATCTCACTAAATGGAAGCAAGCTGATTATAGTCAGCCTTCTCTAGTTATTTATTTTATTAATAGCCTGCTTATTTGAGTTAAGTGCTTAAATTGCGCCTAAATATGCATTTATTCAATTATTTTATTTAGTGCATTTTGTTGCTTTTGTATATATTTTTTTGCAATAAAAGCGTCATCACAGAAATAATCACTGAGGGTGCTTCTGAAATGAGTGAGGGGGCTCTAGTCTTAATGCACATTTTCACATATTTTGTCCCATCTGTTGCTGTGGTTATCACTGTGTCAAATTTAATTTCTTTCCCACCTCATATATTTTCTATTACCATGTCCTTTTTTGAGGGCTTGTTATTCTACTTGTATCAAAAAAGTCACAATCATTTAATAGTAATTGGTAATATCTAAAAGTCATGAAGTATCTGTCAGATTTTGGGGTTACCATGTTTACATTTCTAGATCGAGCTGCCCAATAAAAATATTTCTCCCCACACGACCAAGTTTGAGATGGCTATCTGTCTACATTAACTGGTTTACCTTTGATATCAATTATTGTATAACAATCCAAAATTAACTTCTAAATTTGATTTGGTGTTGATTTGCGCCATCTATTAATCTCACATGATGTAATGCATTATGTGTGTGTATATATATATATATATGAATATGAGACATGATTTTGCCCCCCCCCCCAAAAAACAAAAACAAACGGGAGGCAAATACTAACGTTAGGGAAACATTCTGTGTTTCCTGAGGTGTTAATGCACAAAATGAAAGCTGCAAATCCCTAAAAACATTATATACAGATAATTTAATGTTCTAGATGACAGTTTAATGTAAACAGCTGTTGAGTTTGTCACATTTGCACGGCTGTGACCAGCAGGTGTCGCTAGCCTTCCATCACTCCTTCTAGTCTGCGCATGCGTACATCAAGCGATAACTGTACAATGTTTCTCATTATGACATTATATCATTATTACAAGAAAGTCTCTCAGTATTATGAGAAACTAAGTAATTAATTCAACAACGGTTGTCATGATTGTGTGAAAAGTTATTATTGCGAGAGTTTCTCCTTATTATAAATTAAGTTTTTATCTGAATCTTATGGCACATTAACTCATAATTATGAGAAACTAATTCGTTATCGCAAAAAAAGTTTATCATCATTATGAGAAATGTTCTCAATTATAATGGAGTAATAGTCATAATTATGGGACAGGATATTATTATGCTTTACACAATCATATTTTCTTTACTAAAATGTGGCAGAAAGGGGCTTTCAGCAAAGAAGTACCATAAATGATTTTTTGGCTTTTCTTGTTTTCTCATTTTTTATATGCAGAATAATGTAAAATTCTCCCCGCACATGAATGAGATATAATGTCTGTCTGTCTTTATCACGGTTACAGAACTTGAACAACACACTCTGAAATTTAATTTCATAACATCTACAAGCAACAGAAAGAGTGCAGAGAGCAATAAAAACAGCTCGATTTATCTTACAGGCCTTGCTGTTAATTAAAAAAAAATTTTTTTGATGTTGTGTGAACAATATTTGGAGCGTTTTTTAGTATTTTTGTTATGCACCTTTCCAGTTGGTTTTGCAACCCGCCAATAAATCCACAGAAGAAGAAGAAGTCAGAGAAGAATGCCATTATAATTCAAGCAATGAAAGAAAAAATACTCATGTTCTGAATATCAGCACATAAATATGTTAATAATTTTATACAACAGTGTAGACTAGAGCAACGCGGCGTTTCATTCCTTGAATTAATCTGTTTTTGAACGAATCATGTGAGCCAGTGATTCAACGGTCCATTCACTTGTTTCGTTTCTAATTGAATCCGCTGTTTTGAACGAATCGTTTGATTTGAATGATTCAATAAATCATTTATTAAAACAGGGATTTGCTGCCACCTACTGGTGGTTTTGTTTTTATCTGAATCTTATGGCACATTAACTCATAATTATGAGAAACTAATTCGTTATCGCAAAAAAAGTTTATCATCATTATGAGAAATGTTCTCAATTATAATGGAGTAATAGTCATAATTATGGGACAGGATATTATTATGCTTTACACAATCATATTTTCTTTACTAAAATGTGGCAGAAAGGGGCTTTCAGCAAAGAAGTACCATAAATGATTTTTTGGCTTTTCTTGTTTTCTCATTTTTTATATGCAGAATAATGTAAAATTCTCCCCGCACATGAATGAGATATAATGTCTGTCTGTCTTTATCACGGTTACAGAACTTGAACAACACACTCTGAAATTTAATTTCATAACATCTACAAGCAACAGAAAGAGTGCAGAGAGCAATAAAAACAGCTTGATTTATCTTACAGGCCTTGCTGTTAATTTAAAAAAAATTTTTTTGATGTTGTGTGAACAATATTTGGAGCGTTTTTTAGTATTTTTGTTATGCACCTTTCCAGTTGGTTTTGCAACCCGCCAATAAATCCACAGAAGAAGAAGAAGTCAGAGAAGAATGCCATTATAATTCAAGCAATGAAAGAAAAAATACTCATGTTCTGAATATCAGCACATAAATATGTTAATAATTTTATACAACAGTGTAGACTAGAGCAACGCGGCGTTTCATTCCTTGAATTAATCTGTTTTTGAACGAATCATGTGAGCCAGTGATTCAACGGTCCATTCACTTGTTTCGTTTCTAATTGAATCCGCTGTTTTGAACGAATCGTTTGATTTGAATGATTCAATAAATCATTTATTAAAACAGGGATTTGCTGCCACCTACTGGTGGTTTTATTGTCATCTTTATTTATCCATGACAGTCCTAAACCAGCCAAGGTACCAGCACAAAAATTCAGCAAAATATTGTTTAATTGGCAGTATTGACCCAAATTTCTCCATTTCAGGCCCCAGAAGGAAAATAAAGCTTAAAAATAATAGTCAATTTTTCTTTAAACCCAAACCCTTTTAGACTAATTTTGTAATCATTGTGTAAAATTAGCTACGGGACAACCCCCCCGCAAAAAAAAAAAAATTGACCACACCATCCCCCCTGAAATTTTTTTAACAAGTCGACCACTGGGTACTACTATAATATAAATACATACATATATTTCATACGGTTTCTATTTGGGGGTTTAAAGGATTAGTTCACATCATTTACTCGCCTCCACGCTGTTCAAGTCTTGTGTTTTTTTTTGGTAGTTTCAGGCCCCAGAAGGAAAATAAAGCTTAAAAATAATAGTCAATTTTTCTTTAAACCCAAACCCTTTTAGACTAATTTTGTAATCATTGTGTAAAATTAGCTACGGGACAACCCCCCCGCAAAAAAAAAAAAATTGACCACACCATCCCCCCTGAAATTTTTTTAACAAGTCGACCACTGGGTACTACAATAATATAAATACATACATATATTTCATACGGTTTCTATTTGGGGGTTTAAAGGATTAGTTCACATCATTTACTCGCCTCCACGCTGTTCAAGTCTTGTGTTTTTTTTTGGTAGTTTTTTCTGAACACAAGAGGTGATTTTGGTCAAGTTTGTCCTGCTGGTTTCATCAGTGTCTTTTGGTCTTTCTCTAGATGCTCTCGCTGGCTCTGGGCTCATTGAGGATGAAGAGACCACAGCAACATCTGGTCCAGGGGTCTCATTTATAAAAATCTCCGTAGATTTAATCCTAAAAGTGTACGTACGCAGAAAAGCTAGATTTTGTGTACAGACCAAAGTTTTCAGATTTATAAAACCATGCGTACGCCAGAACCTGCGCAAAAATCCCTTTATAAATCCCAGTCGGAGAAAGATTGTGCACCCCGACTCCTCCCAGAAATCACCATATATGGAGCTTAGAACGCCTAGTTTTACTATGCATAACCTCATCTGCATATCATGCATATTCATATCCATGTGACACCATGTTGAACACCGTCAAAGATAAAAGACATGAAGGAAATATAAGATCCGGACTATAAATTCCATTTGTGCCATACACATTAATTTTTATTCTAAAAATCAAACAATATCCTTGTTTTGTTTTAGAAGAAATATATCAAAATATCCATAAAAAGAAAATTTATTTAGAATAGATTTGATCTCATTCTTTTACACTGGCCCAATAGTATTTCAATTGTTTTAAACAATTCAAATCAAACTAAATTTATGCAGGTTTGCTGATAAGGCGAACATCTTTTAGCTATTTTTAGTGAAAACAGATAGGCCTATATTTATTGCAGTGTAAAATTGTCTGACTCGGCGCGTCACTGACAAAGTATTTTAAAAAGGAACCGTGCAAATCTTACCATTTTCTTCAAGTTGTATCCTTCAAATACAGTGGTATTTTCATAATGTTGTGGAGATGCCTTCACACAACATCAATACCTCCCTGCAGCTGTGGTTGTACAGTAAGCTATTATCATTGGTCCTATCCAAACCGGACAATAGACCGTTCCAAAGAATCAAGCAGTGTCCGCCATTATATCACAGTAAGTGCGCATCATTGATCATTGTTCTGGCTAAAAATATTTTCTCATAACATGAGATCTGCAGTTCAGTTTAAAGATGAATTATTGTGCACCTATAGCACTCCTCGCTGTCATTAAAAGAGGAAAAGTGATCCAATACACATTGTCTAAATTCATATAATTTTGGTTTAACTTCTGCGTAAAGGACTTTAAATATTCCGCTCTCATTAATGGAGATAAGCAAAGAAATTACATAATGTAAATGTGTATGTAACGGGGCTAATGAGACGAGAGGCGTGCGGATCCATGTGCAAGCTTTATTTCACAAGAGAAGTGGTCAAACCCTGGCAGGGTGGATCGATGGCAAACAGGTATATGGCGGGCAAAACACAAGAATAGTCCTAGGGCTAGCGTAGGTCACTGATCGGCAGAAAAACGAGAGGGAAAAATCCAGGAAAACAGGCAAAGATCAGAAACCGAGAGAACAGGCAAGGCAAGGCAAAACAAGGAAACACAGAGACTCGGAACGGGGTACGGGCTAAACAATACTCAGCGGAGAATGGTTGGTTGAGTGGGTGTTATGCTGCAGACAGGGGAATGAGTTCATGAATAGAAGAGTTAGAGTGAGTGGGTTTGGGGATACCAGCGGAGCGTGCAGACACCAGCGGTGCATCCCTCACACTGGATACCAGACTGGGATACCGAAGGGCTGACCTTGAGAATCTGGGTGTGACAGACAGGACGTGGTATGACTCTGGATGATCAGCTGTGAACCGACGTGATTCTGGATGAATTACTGAGGCGTGACGTGACTCTGGACAAACAGTTGATAATAAACTGTGACTTGACCTGACTCATGATGATCAACTGTGACTTGACTAGATGCTGTTGTGTCCGCCATCTTGTGAGTGTTTCCCGCTGTCGCCATCATTTTGTGAGCATGCTCTAGTGTGGCCGCCATTTTGCGATCAGGCTCCGCTGTCGCCGCCATTTTGTCAGACAACAAAGCATAATCCATAAGGTCCCTTAAACTACAGTTACATTCCCCTCCAGGTAACCAAGATTTCGTGGGTTCATCCAGTCCAAAACGGAACAAGTCTTTAAACAAAACTTCATCATGCAGTGGAACTTGATATGATAGCACACAGAACCGGTGAACATACTCCTCAATAGAAAGGCCTCCTTGCCGAAGATGTAGTAGCTGGGTGACTGGGTCCATACCTGGCCAGAATCCTTTAGAAAAGCTGCTGGATCCTTGTTGGGCTGAGTATTCTGTAACGGGGCTGACGAGATGAGAGGCGTGCGGATCCATGTGCAAGCTTTATTTCACAAGAGAAGTGGTCAAACACTGGCAGGGTCGATCGATGGCAAACAGGTATATGGCGGGCAAAACACAAGAATAGTCCTAGGGCTAGCGTAGGTCACTGATCGGCAGACAGAATCACAGGGGCGAGATGAGAGGGAAAAATCCAGGAAAACAGGCAAAGATCAGAAACCGAGAGAACAGGCAAGGCAAAACAAGGAAACACAGAGACTCGGAACGGGGTACGGGCTAAACAATACTCAGCGGAGAATGGTTGTTTGAGTGGGTGTTATATAGTGAGTGAGTGATATGAAACAGCTGTGTGCAATCAGTGCAGTGTGTAATCAGTGCAATGAATGATGGGATATGTAGTCCGGGGTGCTATGCAACAGTTTGTGTTGTGCGAGAGTCAATGTAATGGAAAGGGTGACCTCTGGTGGTGAATGAACGGAAGTCCATGGACAGGATTCGTGACAGTGCATATTGACGTAAAAACAGTTTAAAATCGTTGTTCATTCATTTTCTCACTCTAGGAAAAAAGTCAGTACGCATGGGTCAGAGTTTGTGTGCAGGTGCGCAAATTTTCTAGTCAAAAGTTTGTTTTTTATAAATCCCACCTTTTGCGCAGGACGTGGTGTACGCCTCTTTCAGGGCTGGTTTTGTGCTTACGCAACGGTTATAAATGAGGCCCCAGATGAGACAGTAAGAGGTGCAGTGATGGAGCGTCTCATTCATGGCACTGGAACATTTCCAGGATGCTGCTGTGGATTCTCTATCCTCACTGCTCACACCATTTCAGGCAAAAACGCACAATCACAATACAAAAGTAGTCATTTTAACAGCATAATGTCATTTTATTTCTGTATTAGAAGTAACAGAATGATCTTAATTTATATTTTTGTTTATAAGTTGTGCAGCATGCTCCGTTAGAAAGGGCCTGATCTTTCTGATGTTGTGCAATGCAAACCTGCAAGATCGAGTAGTCTTTGCAATGTGGTCTTTGAAAGTCAGCTGGTCATCAAAGGTTACACCAAGATTTCTGACCGAAGTTGATGGGGTAATTGTAGAAGAACCTAGCTGGATGGAGAAATCATGCTGTAGAGGTAGAGTGGCAGGGAAGACAATAAGCTCATTCTCTGCCAGGTTGAGCTGTAAGTGATATTCTTTCATCCATGCCGAGATGTCCGCCAGGCAGCCTGAGGTCCGTGCAGCTACCGTTGGATCATCTGGTTGAAATGAAAGATAGAGCTGTGTGTCATCAGCATAACAATGGTAGGAGAAGCCATGTCCCTGTATGATGGGTCCCAGTGATGTCATGTATATGGAGAAGAGGAGGGGTCTAAGAACTGACACCACGATACTAAGCTGGAGGGAAGGGATCCTCCGGTGTCTGGAGAGCATACAGCTCTGAGCCAGAACCAGCCTGGCGGCCACTCAGCAGGCGAGCCCGCCGACAGTTCCTCAGTCAAGCCCGCCGGCCACGGCATTCTCAAGCCCACCGGCCGTGCCGTTCTCCTCTAACCAAAGGAGGAGGATGAAAAAGACTGTACTCCGCCCTCATCCTAGCCCAGAGCTTGCTCTAGTGTCAGCTCCAGCCCCAGAGCCCAATCCAGTGTGGGTTCCAGGCCCGAGTCTAGCCCAGAGAGGGTTCCAGTCCCCGAGTCTAGTCCAGAGAGGGTTCCAGTCCCCGAGTTTAGCCCAGAGAGGGCTTCAATCCCCGAGTTTAGCCCAGAGAGAATTCCAGTCTCTGAGTCTAGCACAGAAAGGGCTCCAGTCCCCATGTCCAGCCCAAGGAGGGCTCCAGTCCCCAAGTCAAGCCCAGGGAGGGCCACAGTTCCCGAGTTAGGCCTATGGAGGGCTTCTAAAGACGACATTCTCCCCAATGATTTTTTTTTAAGTAGGGGTCCGTCCGTGGAGACCGGGCTGAGTGCCGAGGCCAGGCCCCCTGAGTTCCCTGCTCCACCGTAGCCTCCCGAGCTGCCTGCTCCGCCATGGTGCCCGAAATGGGTGCCGCTCTGGAGGCCTGCCGTCCAGTGGGTTCCTCAGTCAAGCCCGCCGGCCACGGCATTCTCAAGCCCACCGGCCGTGCCGTTCTCCTCTAACCAAAGGAGGAGGATGAAAAAGACTGTACTCCGCCCTCATCCTAGCCCAGAGCTTGCTCTAGTGTCAGCTCCAGCCCCAGAGCCCAATCCAGTGTGGGTTCCAGGCCCCGAGTCTAGCCCAGAGAGAGTTCCAGTCCCCGAGTCTAGTCCAGAGAGGGTTCCAGTCCCCGAGTCTAGTCCAGAGAGGGTTCCAGTCCCCGAGTTTAGCCCAGAGAGGGCTTCAATCCCCGAGTTTAGCCCAGAGAGAATTCCAGTCTCTGAGTCTAGCACAGAAAGGGCTCCAGTCCCCATGTCCAGCCCAAGGAGGGCTCCAGTCCCCAAGTCAAGCCCAGGGAGGGCCACAGTTCCCGAGTTAGGCCTATGGAGGGCTTCTAAAGACGACATTCTCCCCAATGATTTTTTTTTAAGTAGGGGTCCGTCCGTGGAGACCGGGCTGAGTGCCGAGGCCAGGCCCCCTGAGTTCCCTGCTCCACCGTAGCCTCCCGAGCTGCCTGCTCCGCCATGGTGCCCGAAATGGGTGCCGCTCTGGAGGCCTGCCGTCCAGTGGAAGCCTGCCCTGAGAGGCCTCCAGAGCACCAATCCCCCCTCCCCATTGGTTGTTATAAGGCGTGTAGACGCAATTTCCGAAAAGGGGGAGTAATGTCAGACTCTGTTTCTGTCTCTTGTGTTTTGTTCCCCACATGCTCCATGTCCAGGTTTTCCCCCGTGTTCTTCCTATGCCCTTATTTGGTCCTTCCCGTTCCTGTCCTTATTATGTTTATTGATTCCAGGTGTTCCCTCATTAGTTTCCTTGATTAGTCCTATGATTTAAGCCCTGTGTGTTTCCGTGTCTAGCATACTGTCTTGAATGTCGATCCCGTGTCCTACGTGTGATTCCTTGATGTCAATAAAGACTGTTGATTTTGATTCTCCTGCGTTCTCCTCGTTCCTCGCTCCTCACTGTAGGCACATTGTGACACTTTCCTCTATACTCTCCTGTTAAACAATTATCAAATTTGTACCTAACATGGTTGTTTTATGCAGTTGGTTGTCTGTTTCTTTGCCACCATTTAAAAAGGCACAAAATGTTACTATAATTAACGACATATTTAAACTGACTGTCAGTGTGTGATTGAATGACTTGTTCTGGTTAGTGCTAATCTATTATTATAGATTATAGATAGTGAAGTGAAATACATATTGCTAGCCAAGATTATCTGCAGGGTGACAATGCTATGCTTACCGTTTCTGCACAAACATGATGGCTTTGTAATGATCATTGATGACCTTCAGGCAGACAAACAGAAATGTAAAAACTGTAATGACTCCATTGAAAGCACAGGTCAGGAACAAGCATTTGGTATGGTGAGGCCAGGGACACACCAAGCCAACTACCTTAGGTGAGATGTACAAAATTAGAAAATAGTTAATACTGTATGATGTAGTTGCAAAATTCTCAAAATGCTTTGGTCCATGTTTAATGTATAAAACTTACAGGGGCAATGTCTTCCTCCTCCACAGATGCAATGTCTATAAAATTATTCCCTGTCAGTGATTCCTTGTCCAATTGAAAAATGCAATGTCCGAACTCTCCATCCATTAGGCCAGCATTAGGCAGACTGCCCACTTACTTGTACTTAAGTAAAATTTCATTAATGTAATGGTACTTTTACTTGAGTATAATATTTTAGTACTCTTTTCACCTCTGCTAGTTGGTGTTGAAACATGCTTTCTTCACCCCTGTGTACCCTTTTGTCAACCTTTGTGGTTGATTTAATAGCATTAGCTCATAAGCCTGTCTTTCACAACTGCTGCTTACTCATTCTAACAAAGCAAGCTTTGCAATTGCAAGCATCTTTATCTCAAAACATATATGGCATTAAGTTAAAACAAGCAAATAACATAACTTTGAAACAGGTAAATAGCAATGTCATTTTTCATATCCAAAACAACATGTGAATATAAATGTCTTTATTTGCACTACAGTACAGAAGTTCTAAGTGGCCATGCATTATTATTTTTTTCGTTCTTGTTTTCTCGTGATCACGACTATATTTTTCTCGTGATCACGACATAACAAGAGTTATTTTCTCGTGATCACAACTTAATTTTCTCATGATCGCGACATAACAAGAGTAGTTCCCTTTCAAGGGAACTTCGAACTGCGTCCTCTAGGGGTCGCTATGGGGAACACCTCGTCGTGACCCGTGTCTGAAGCATACATTGAAAACACCAACAACTCGTTGGCCGGCGACAGCCCATGACATCACTACCGGTGCGACTATAGTATAAATAGGCACCTGGAGAACATATCATTCTCTTCTTCGTCTTCACTGACTGTTTTGTTTGAAGCGTGCATTTGAATGTGGTAAGAGCGATCTCTATCCTATTATTATGGCGGGCACTAGCAGAACATTTAGAGGATGTGTGCATCCGTGTCATCATTATTTGACACATGATGACACACACGATCTCTGAGTTGTTTGTTTGGGGCGAGGAGCATGCACGCGATGTCCTTGAGGGGGCGATTTGCATGCATTGTGAGAGTTTTTCAATGAAAAAGCTCCGATCTCGTTTGTCTCTTTTTTCGAGGAAAGGGGCAGCCATCTGCTTCCCGCGGTTCAGGACCCACCGCTGCTGAGGCACGGAGGAGAATGAGCTCGTGGGGATCGCAGGTGGATCTGGCCGATGAGTTTAAAGAGGGGCTTTCCCTCTCACGCTCGTCGGCTGTGGACAAGAGAGAGCCGCTGGAGGATGATGTTATCTCTCAAACAACGTCTGATCCGGGGGCCAGTGCTCTGCTGGGTTCAGCCCAGGAGGAGCAGGAGATGTCTGAGGACGGCGAAGAGGCTGAGGCAGAGCCTTCCCAATCCTCCTGCCCTGCGTATGATGAGCTGTTGGAGGTTATGGATTGCGCTACGGCGAGGCTGGACTTGCCGTGGAAGCGGGCAAGAAAGTGACGTCGCGGGGTTGTCTTAACAAGCGTTATCTTTCTGGCCATAACCCTCCAGCTCAGGTGAGCCTTCCATTTCTTCCTGATTTGCATACTGAGATCGAGAAAGAATGGAAGAGGCCGTTTTCCTCACGCATCTATCGGTTCCAGCATACGAGTTATGCCAACATCGAGGCGATGCGTGAAAACGGCTATGAGAGGATGCCCCCTGTAGAAGAGTAGCTGGCCAGCTTTCTCTCTATGGGCGAGACATCCTCCCTTAATACTCCCTCCTTGCCATCTAAGCCCCTTCAGGATACATCGTCCTTAAATGGCAGGACATACGCAGCAGCAGGTCAGGCTGTGGCTTCGTTGAACACTATGGCGGTGTTCCAGGCGTATCAGGCTGATCTGCTGAAAGACCTGGATAAAGGCGAGGGCCTTTCTTCTGATCAGGTAGCTGAGTTGCGCCTCACCACAGATCTCGCTCTCCGTGCTACTAAGCAGGCCGCCTCTGCTATGGGCAGGTCCTATGGTAGTGACGGAGAGACATCTGTGGGTGAATCTGGCAGATATCGGGAAGAAAGAGAGGGGCTTTCTTCTCGATCCTCCGGTTTCGCCTTCTGAACTTTTCGGTACCTCCGTTGAGACAGTGGTCGAGAAGTTCAGGGAGGCAAAGGCGTGCTCAGCGCCCTTTAAATCCTTCATTCCACGAAGGTCCAGGTCTGAGCCCAAACAACATAGGGGTCCTGGTCCGTCTCGGTCTAAGAGTTTAGAGACAGGCACAGAAAGCTAGTGTCGCGGCTCGCGCTCCTCCTCCGCCCGCGGGTAGGGGTAGGAGGAATCGCGGGTCAAAGGGAGGTAGGCAAGACCTAAGGGATGTGATCTAGACAAGGCATCAGCGTTGTCCACTTGAGTATCTACTCATTTCCTTCGGGGGTTTTACATCTGCCCCTTTTCTTCCCCTTCCTAATTCCCCTATAACCACCGGCAATCCACCTGACCGAGGTTAGGTAAGAACGTCCTGCATTGCAGTCTCCTATGCTGGACCTATGATGTTTTGACACTGCAAAAAATTCCTGGATGTCAGGGCTTCAGGATATCCCCTCTTGCTGAGGCATCGAGCGGGAAGTATAGGTAGCATTTGCGAGATCCTTCTTGTGTCTCAGGCAGTGCTCCCCTCGCCTTAGAAGGACATATTTGAGCTTGCCTCTCCCATTTGGCCCAGTACCTCCGGGTATCTGTGATCAGATGCCTGGAAATTTAAATCCATGCTATGGTAAGTGCACATGCTAAGCTCTGTGCACTTTCTGAAATCCACATAGTGGTAAGTGTGCACGCTGAGCACTTTGCGCACTTTCTAAAATCCACATAAGTGGTAAGTGTGCACACTAGACTTTGCACACTTTCTGAAATCCTGTACGGTAAGGGTTATGCGTTATAGCTTCGTTCCCTTTCTCTGAGTTGGTTAGACCCCAGTACCTTGGGCTCCACTCAACCGGTATGTCTCTATTGGGACACACTTGGAAGTATCGCTCCCCTCACCATTGGGGGTTACTATGAGCATGCTGCTTCCTATCGAGCGCCCGGGTTCGCTCCGTGGTCTGCTCTCGTGGTAATATTAGCAGCGCTCCCCTTTACCAAAGGGTTGCCTATGAGCACGCTATTCTTTCTGAGTTCGGAGTTCTCCTCTCACGTGAGAGTTGAGTTCTCTGTTTTTCCCAGAGCACCTGGAACCAGCAGCATCAGGTGAACATGAGTTTTTTGGCTAGCTTGCAGTATGCTTACCCTCTGATTTCTAACGATCATGCTGTGCGAGCCCCCTCTCTCGTTGAGAGCTGGGTCTGTGTTCCCTCAGCTAGGTAACTTACTGCTGGCAGTTCCAGCATTGGAACATGCGGTAGGTCGAGCTCCCCTCTCGTTTGAGAGCTGGGTGTTTGTCCCCCCCCCCAGCTAGAGATTTACTGCTAGCCAATCCAGCTTTATGCCTTAGATCGAGTTGGTGACTCTCAAACATATTGGGTTTGGTATGCACCATTCCATCTATGAGCTGCTCTTTCAGAGTGCCACGAGAGCCCTTAGAACGGTATCCTAAAATCCATGTTATGGTAAGTGTGCACGTGAAGACTTTGTGCACTTTCTAATATCCACATTGTGGCAAGTTCGCACGCTAGTTCTTTGCGTTCTTTTCTAAAATCCTGTATTGTGACGGCTTCGCGTGGTTGCTTCGTGCCCTTTCTTGAGCTGGTTTAAGCCCCGTTCACCTTGAGAACCACTCCACCTAGGTATCCTAGGATACCTACTTTAACAGGGTGTTGCCACTAGAGGTCTGTTGAGATGGTTCCTTTCAGAGCTTATGCAAGAGCAAGCGGTAGCCCCTTTGTGACAGGCCAAGACTTAGTGTGATACTAGACTCTTGGTCGTATCCCCTGAAAGGAATCCATCATGATTCTAAGCCTTGAGCTCTACCCCGGGCCCAGGAGTCTGGCCCTAACAGGTAAGTTTGGGTATGTAGCCTAGGCCTTTGGCCGTAGGGGATAAAGTCACGGATAGCCGTCGGACGTCCCAGGGGCAACTCACCATGAAAATGGTAAAGTTGGTACTTAGTGCGCGCCATGGTTCTGGCCCGCACTCCCCTCAGCATGGCGGCGTGGGTATACCGTTCCCCATATCGACCCCTAGAGGACGCAGTTCGAAGTTCCCTTGAAAGGGTACGTCTCAGTTTACTTATGTAACCATGGTTCCCTGAGTAGGGAACGAGACACTGCGTCCTCTAGGCTTCTTGCCATGCTTCGAACACAAGCATTCAGACGAAGAAGTGATGACATGTTCTCCCGGTGCCTATTTATACTATAGTCGCACCGGTAGTGACGTCATGGCTGTCGCAGGCCAACGAGTTGTTGGTGTTTTCAATGTATGCTTCAGACACGGGTCACGACGAGGCGTTCCCCATAGCGACCCCTAGAGGACGCAGTTCGAAGTTCCCTTGAAAGGGTACGTCTCAGTTTACTTATGTAACCATGGTTCCCTGAGTAGGGAACGAGACACTGCGTCCTCTAGGCTTCTTGCCATGCTTCGAACACAAGCATTCAGACGAAGAAGTGATGACATGTTCTCCCGGTGCCTATTTATACTATAGTCGCACCGGTAGTGACGTCATGGCTGTCGCAGGCCAACGAGTTGTTGGTGTTTTCAATGTATGCTTCAGACACGGGTCACGACGAGGCGTTCCCCATAGCCTCCCCATAGCGCAGTTCGACGTTCCCTACTCAGGGAACCATGGTTACATAAGTAACCTGAGACGTTTTCTTGTGATCACAACTTTAATTTTCTCGTGATCTCGACATAACAAGATTCGTTTTCTTGTGATAACGACTTACTTTTTCTCGTGATCTCGACATTACAAAAGTAGTTTTCTTGTGATCACGACTTAATTTTCTCGTGATCTCGACATAAGATTAGTTTTCTTGTGATAACGACTTTCTTTTTCTCGTGATCTCGACATTACAAACATTACAAAAGTTGTTTTCTCGTGATCACAACTTTATTTTTCTCGTGATCTCAACATTACAAAAGTTGTTTTCTCGTGATCACAACTTTAGGTAACACTTTATAATAACTTTCATTAATAAATCATTAACAAACATTATGTAATGTTTAATGGATCATTAGTTCATATATATTCACATATCTAGAAACATGAAATAATATGCTTGTTAATGTTTACTAATGAAAGTATTAAACATTACTTAATAATTAACATTTCATGTAAATTAAAATGCTTACAAATGTCGTTAAACTTCTAATTCATATGATCATGCACATCTTGAAAATCTACAAATGATTGTAACAGATGTTATACAATGATTAAAAGCTTGTATTAATGCACAGCACTTTTGCTGCTGTTGAGGTGTGATACGGGTAAGTTTAGGCTCAGGTTTGGGTAGGTTTAAGGGTCAACAAGTGTGCAGGGGTCAATTTGATTACTATAAGGGAACATGATTCAATCTGTTTATATTCCATTGCTTTGATAAATTATAAATTAAGTATTTTCTTGAAAATATGTTTCCCCCCCTTCTGATGATGTATGACGCAAGGAATGTTCTGTTTAATGATACACAATAGTATACTAATATAAGTGTTGAGGTGATAAAAACATGTTTTGCACCCAAATTACAATGTGTGTAATGTCTTTACCAAGCATTTAGCTAAACTTAACTAACCACGCTTTACACAAACATTGTTAAAGTAGCTAAAAGTCCAGTGCCAATGAAGATACAAAAAAATGTGTAAATGTTTATAAACATTTACAAACGATGAATAGTCTCAACTTTAGATTGGGTACTGCAAAAACATGAACAAATGATTAATAAACGATTAGTAAATATGTGAAAATAGGGTAAATTCCGGTCGTTTTGGACACTTTGTGCCATCAAAATGACTGCAAAGGGTACTTAAGATTACTAAATGTTTATAAACCTTTGCAATTGATGAATAGTTTCCACTTTAGATTGGGTACTGCAAAAACATTAACAAATTATAAATAAATGATTTAAGATGTGCAAATAGTAGAAGTCTACACAACAAACAAAGACCAAATATAGGACCTTTACATACTGTGATTATGAGTTTAGGAATATATTAACATGAATAGTTTGTGAAGTGCTTAAAATTATAATTAAGCTATATTTTCACAAGATTTGTAAATGTAAAAATGAGCATTAGCTAATATTTTAACTGAAGTTTAATGACATTTGTAAAACGATTAGTAAATATGTGAAAATAGGGTAAATTCCGGTCGTTTTGGACACTTTGTGCCATCAAAATGACTGCAAAGGGTACTTAAGATTACTAAATGTTTATAAACCTTTGCAATTGATGAATAGTTTCCACTTTAGATTGGGTACTGCAAAAACATTAACAAATTATAAATAAATGATTTAAGATGTGCAAATAGTAGAAGTCTACACAACAGACAAAGACCAAATATAGGACCTTTACATACTGTGATTATGAGTTTAGGAATATATTAACATGAACAGTTTGTGAAGTGCTTAAAATTATAATTAAGCTATATTTTCACAAGATTTGTAAATGTAAAAATGAGCATTAGCTAATATTTTAACTGAAGTTTAATGACATTTGTAAGCATTCAAAAGTACATTAACAAATACATTTATAATCATTGGGTAATTTTTATTAAAATCATTTGTAGATTTTTAAAACGCATTGAAAGATTAATGACATTTTTAACCATTAACGAATGATCGGTTAAGCATTTATATAATGTTTGTTAACGATTTAGTTATGAAGCTTTTAATCATTGTAAACCATCTGTCAAGACCATTTGAATATTTAAAAAAAATCCATGATCATATGAATTGAAAGTTTAGTGACATTTGTAAGCATTTCATTTTACATTAAATAATGATCTGTTAATCATTTGGTAAAAGTTCGTTAGTTAACATTAATAAGTACATTATCTCATATTTCTAGATATGTGAATATATATTAAGTAATGATTAGTTAAACATTATATAATGTTTGTTAATGTTTTATTGATGAAAGTTATTATAAAGTGTTACCCAACTTTATTTTTCTCGTTATCACGACATAAGAGTTGTTTTCTTGGTTATCTGTCGATCATTTGCGCCTCAAAGGGGGCATTCCAAAACGCTTAAAGTTGCTTAATGTGTTAAGAGAGTGTTTTTACCAAAACCAAACTCAGTAAACACATTATTAATACATTATAATAGCCTATGCACAGACAAGCAGATGAGTCCAGGATGCGTTTTTAACTCTAACTTGCCTGCTCTCTTATTTCACAATCTTACTTCTCTAAGGTCATCTTCTGATGACTCACTACTGTCACTGTCCGTTGTTTCTTGCTCATCTGAATCTGACATCCGTTCTCCTGACTCCTGAGAGGGGTATTCTGTCATTTTACATTCAAAATCCTCACTAAACGCTGCAGTAGGTTGTGAGGTGTTTATAAGAGGCTCCCGTATCCACAAGGTACGTAATTCCTTTTAAATCCACAAATAATTGATCTTCTCTTTCTATCACTCTGGGGTCACAAATCTTCTGCTTCAGTAGGCCTACCTCTCCCCATTCTGCTTCTGAAGTTCGTTCCTCTTTTCTTACTTCCTGTTTCTTCTGTGCTTGCTCAATCACTTTATTTCTCCTCACCTTCTTTGGGGTAATTCTACTATTCTTTCTTTTATCTATTATTTTTATCCTATCTTCTGAAGTCATTTGTTCCCATTTTTCATCTGGGATATAGCTATTCTTAACAGGTGTCGCTGTCTTATTTACTACTCTGGGCTTTCCTTTTCCCCAATTGTTTGGGGCTCTGATTAGTCCACTTCCCAGGACTAGGGACACTTTGGTTACTCTGCCTACTCTGGGAACTAGTATTATATCTTTTATGCTCCCCTGTTCTAGGTTTATATTGTTTAATGCTGCCACCTTTTTTATAAACCTGCTCTGAGCGGTTTTTACTCTTGAGGTGTTTCTCTTTCTTTTTTTCATGCTGAGTAGTAAGATCATACTCTGCTAATCTGTTTTCAATTTCTTTTTGCTGGCATTGTTTAATATTGTGGCTAATGCGTGTCCTCCTAGTATACTTCTACCTACTTCACGCAACAACCTAATCTTGTCCTCATGAGGGATTTCATCTTCTGTTGACAACCACATACTTAATATTGGTACACCACCTTTTTGAGCTTCAGCTGCTTTCATAATGCGGCTTGCGTAAACACTGAGGTCCTCGCCCTGTTTCCTGCCTCCTACCTGCTGCCTCACAGCCTCAGTTAAGTTTAACTATTAATAATTTAGATTGTAAATCAACCCCTGACTATTCTGAGGCATTAAATGTGAGGTGTCTAGGAGTTGTCCTGTTCACTGGAACTGGTGTGGATGATCTAATCCTGACTCTCCTGGTCTGTTCTCTGGGCTCTTCATCCCAGTCTTCAAATTCATCTGAGTCTGAGTCTTTCTCCGTGCTATATTCAGGTTCTGACTCTTCTAATGCCATTTGTAGCTCTTTATTTTTTTAAGGGCCTTTAGCATTCTATCCATCTCCCTAACTGCCTTCCTTTTATAAGAATATCCTTCCCGAAATATAGCCTGCTTACCAGACTTTGTCCATCCTTCTGTCCCAGCTATGCTTTTGGCTGATGGAGATCTACGTGCTGACCTCATTTGACCATACGCCAAACTGCGTCCTCTGATTACTTTTTGATCCCACTTTCTCTCCAATTGTCTGCCTCTTTCTCTGCTGCTAGGAGTTTTGTATTTTATCCCTTTAATATTAACTTCAGGCCAATCATTATTTATTTGATGTAACACTCTTTTTAACTCTAACTTGCATGCTCTCTTATTTCACAATCTTACTTCTCTAAGGTCATCTTCTGATGACTCACTACTGTCACTGTCCGTTGTTTCTTGCTCATCTGAATCTGAAAGCCATTCTCCTGACCCCTGAGAGTGGTATTCTGTCATTTTACATTCAAAATCCTCACTAAATGCTGCAGTAGGTTGTGAGGTGTTTATACAGTACATTCTGACAGTCCTAGCGTTTCCTCATATCTCTCTTTTTGTCTCTTAATAATATTTTTTATTTCCTCTTGCTCTCTCTCTTTAACAATGAGGTTTATCGTTACTTGGTTTTCTTGAGACATTTCTATTATTCCAGCTATAAGACCCTCTATAACTGGACTCATTTGAATCATATGTATTTCCCTGTTTCCTCTACTCACAGCTTCTCTAATTATATTTCTTATTAACAATCTGCTCTCTTCTTCAAATTGTTCTTTACTACATGGCTGTGTATTGCAGTCAATCATTATAGCATGTGCTATACTCTCCCATTTCGGAGAACCTCTAGTGGTGGAAATTTTGATTCTTTCAAGAGATTCGTTCATTTTCTGTTTCAGATTCAGATTCGTTCACTGATTCGTTCAGTGACCATTTCTTCATATTACATAAATACGGCAGCAGGTGGCGAAAAAGAGTGTCTTATGTGTTATGTCTCAAGTCAACGAACGTATTCACTTATTACAAAAAAATGATTTGGCTTTATTAAAATGTGTGCATAATCTACTCATTAAATAAATAAAGTCTAAATAAGTTGTTCAGATGACCAAAGCACAAGGTTTTCTTGCATAATTAACATTTTAATTGTTTGGTCAGACATTTACAGATTCATAAATCGGGGATTAAAAGTGGAGTTATGTTCTGTATGCTAAATATGAATATATAAACAAGCGTATGTGCACAGTACCTATAACTGCGCTTTGCATTTGCTTTCTGCTGATTGCTGATCGAGATTGACATGCTAAATGGCTGACTGACCCGGTACACTCATTCATTTCTTTCACGAACGAGATATGTACCAGTTCATTCCCTTCTCGTTCATTCAACTCGTTCACGAACGACATGTACCAGTTCAGTCATTTCATTCAGGAACGAGAAGATCTCTTGATCTCATTCAGACTCAAAAGAAACTCGTTCAGTGAAGGGCGTATTCGTTCACTACATTCAACAAATCACATGCTCCGTCACATCTCATACTCGAAGGCTATTGTCTCGAGGTTTAGTCATTCTTTGACAGGATGAAGCAGTCCACAGAGCTACCCGGTTCACTCATCTGCGCATGCGCTGCTCTGTAGGGAGGAATTTCAGTGAACGAGAAATGTGAGTCAATGGATTACATGAACGATTCGTTCACCTAAAAGATTCGTTCAAAAAGAACGATTTGTTCACAAACGTAACAACACTAAGCCACTCTTACTGTTCCTGCTTGTTGAGGAGCTAATCTGAACCTCATGTTCTCTATTTCCTTAAGAGTTTCTTCCCCTAAACACCCAAAAACTGCTCCAGCTGTTCCTGATCCTTTAATCATCTGTGGATTTCCATTTACTACCACCATACCTCCTCAGGTATTCTCTATCCAGCCTTCATACATTCGGATCATTATCCGCTGTAACTGTATTTCTGTAGTAGCCGACCGAGGTGGGTGTGGATCTGCTACTGTGACAACGCTATCTCTGTCATCATCTACTGGTGGTAAAGTAAGCAGGAACTCGTGTGCATTTTGAAAGTCTGTCATTGCCTTTCTTTATATCCAAACCTTTTCCATATTAGTAGTCTCACCCCGAGACTTCATTAGGTTCTTTCCATTCATAGTGTAGTTTTATTTTGCCCAGGTTCTTTTTATGCACAGTGCTCATAATTCCCTCTGCCTCTGAGGTTTTACACTGTATAGTCACTTCCTGCTCATAGTGGCTTCCTATTTCTAGGTCCCACTGTATGACTGCTAGGCTGACTTCTGTCTCTTGAAAGTCTCCTCTTTGCAGTCCATTCCTACTCGGTAATAATAAAAGTATCTGACCTGGCTCTGTTTCCTGGATTGAGGTTTCTGCCCTTAAGGCTCTTTTCTCCCAAGATTTTACCCTGTGGTCTCCCCAGGTACAGTGGGGAAAAAAAGTATTTAGTCAGCCACCAATTGTGCAAGTTCTCCCACTTAAAATATTGAGATACTGCGGGATTTTCTCTGGGCTTTTTTACCTGCCATAGTAGAGCGTCCCCTACTTCAGGTTTTTCCAACTCTATAGCCCCTCTAGACCCCTCTAGGTCTCACGGGTAGCGACCCCGTTTCCTTGGCCCTTCAGTCCTTTCTCTGGACTGGAATGTACCAATGCCAAAACTCAAACCTCAAGCCCCGCAAGTTGGGTGCCATGTTACTTGGTGTGTTCTTTTATCTTACACCTTTAACCCTATGATTATTCAGGTAGGGTAAGGATAGTCAAACCTAGCCTAAACCATGAAGCGCTCACCCGCCCGCAGGTTGAAGTCCTTCAGGAATGACGTAGAAGGCTCCCTTGTGGTTGTTCTTGTTTGATGTTCAGTTTGTAGTTATAAGTAAAGTCTCACGGGAGGCAATAGTAACAATAAAATCTCTTAGTTTATTAGTTACAATACAAAGCAGTTAATGCAAAAATAAAACAAAAATTTGGCTAAGTTACTAGTTCTATAATCAAACTCTAAACAGCAATATTGGAGTTACTGTGAAGCGCCCCTCATTAGGGTATCAGATGTCCTTTACACTTAATGCAGGCAGTATCTGAAGAGTGGCTTACTCCTCAGAGCTTTTATACTACTTTTTGGGTAATTCCAATTACACATCAGCTTATAAAATCTCGACATCAACCCTTCGCAAGCATGTAGAGGTAAGCTAAATACTTGCATTGTTGCATTGGTGGTTAAAATGAAGCTTTGACAGTTTCGCAAGAGGTTTTGCACAAATTAGCCAAAAAGACAGTGGTGCAGGACTCGTTTGCGATAATATCGTAATTGTTGTTTTAACGATGTACGATTTGACATTATCGAGTATTTTGAAAAATCCAAACAAAACACTCCTACAGAGTGCTGTGAAGTCTAGAAGATTAGATTAGTGCGCATTTAGAAGTGCATTCTTTCACTGCGTGATTCCGTCTCTTAAAATGCATTTAGAATGCTCACAAAAATGAAGATATAGGGACAGAAAATGTATATATTTGTATCATTTCATATAGTTAATATCACATGAAGAGTGCAATTTTTTTCTCCAAAAATCAGCATGATTACATGTTTATTGAACTGTTGTAAAAAAAAAGATCTATAAGTTAGTTAAGAGACTTACGTTTTAGACACCATATTGCCTGTTTTTGCTCTATTTCGACAACACAAATAATCCCAAACATGGCCACCACAGCACAGTTTTGAGCCTCTGAGCAACATTTTGTTCCTGAATGAATCAACTGTTTAAATGATTCGGTTCAGTCGCAATGACTCACTTATTAACGGTGACTTGATGCCACCTACTGGTGGTTTAATTTCACATTTAAAATATATTCTTTTTTTTATTTTTTATATCATTTCAAATATGAGTATTCAACGTTTTATGCCTTATATATCAAACTATTATTTCTACATGTGTAACTGCAGGTTAAATGCATTCATGTCCTGCATTAAACATGTATAAATGCCACTTCAGATGCAGCTTCTGTGTTTTCTCTGCATTGCAAAGATGAATTTTGCTGATACTGATTTAATTTGCTTGGTAACAGCCCAAAAGTCATGGACCACTTAAATCCTTGCTTTCTTTGTATAATTTATAATAATGTTCATTTAGTTTTTCATGCTACTGAAATAACCAATGTGAAGTCTTGATTTTCAAATCCTACTAAAGTAATTCAAAATTTCATAAACGGTTCTGAGCCTTTTTTTGCCGGTAGCCAGAATATAACTTGCTTTTTCTGCCAACTTGGTGGGATGGCCTGCATTAAAATCTCACATACCGCCCTAAATGTTTTAATGTCATGTTTTTTGTTTTGCAGTTTAACTTGTAAAGGTGTTTCTTTAATTAAAAACAACTAGTTTGAGATTTATAACCCATTTTTGCCCCCCTCCCGCTGTTAAAATGTAACTAAGTAACTTTTACTCTTGAGTACATTTTCAATGAGCTACTTTTTACTTTTACTTGAGTAGATTTTTAGATTGGTGTTTTTACTTGTACTTAAGCAAAAGTACCATTACATTAATGAAATTTTACTTGAGTATAATATTTTAGTACTCTTTTCACCTCTGCTAGTTGGTGTTGAAACATGCTTTCTTCACCCCTGTGTACCCTTTTGTCAACCTTTGTGGTTGATTTAATAGCATTAGCACATAAGCCTGTCTTTCACAACTGCTGCTTACTCATTCTAACAAAGCAAGTTTTGCAATTGCAAGCATCTTTATCTCAAAACATATATGGCATTAACTTAAAACAAGCAAATAACGTAACTTTGTAACAGGTAAATAGCAATGTCATTTTTCATATCCAAAACAACATGTAAATATACATTTCTTTATTTGCACTACAGTACGGAAGTTCTAAACGGCCATGCATTATTATTATTTTCCTTCTTGTTTTCTCGTTTTCGCGTGATCTCGACATAACAAGAGTTGTTCTCTAAGTTACACAACTGCGCCAACAGGTGGCAGTGTAGAACTACGATTGGAGAGTTGTATACTGTATCATAGCTTACTGTACGCGTTTGGGACAGAGGACCTTCTTTATGATAGGCTATCTATAATTTGTGCCGTTAATTACTGACATTTAATTTAACTTATAAATGTCAAATGCTTGAATAAATATGATAATTTTGCTTGAAATTTTATGTTATCGTTACGTTACTGTTGCACGACTCATCACTGTTTCTCATTTACAATGACGTACAGCCCATTTGTAATGTGCATCTTTCTTATTTTAAATCTTTATTGTTAATAAATGTATATTAATAAGAAATGTGATTTACATCTGTGTATAATTTAGTTCAGTGATGTTATACAATGTTGTAGCCTAATCTTTTGTATTTTCTACATTTCTTTGTAAACCACACACACTCACACATAGCAGCATCCAGGCTTGTAACGCACATGATATCACAGCCTATCCTACATGACTAATAAAAATCACAATTATAAAATATTATTATATATAATCTCAAAAGATTGTATCTCAAAAGAACGAGGAAAATTAAATCAGTTTAATCATTTTAAGATTTTTAGAATAGGCTAGTTCCCTTTCAGTCGGTCACTCTCGACGTCACGATCTCGCTTAGAGAGACCAATCTACTTCGAGTGTAAACTAAACGAGCCAATGCACATTGGCATGCGATTATTGCATCCAGCTGCCGCTGATCACAGCGTGAGTATAAGTAGGCAGCAGGTGCAGAGTAACCCATTTTTGCCCCCCTCCCGCTGTTAAAATGTAACTAAGTAACTTTTACTCTTGAGTACATTTTCAATGAGCTACTTTTTACTTTTACTTGAGTAGATTTTTAGATTGGTGTTTTTACTTGTACTTAAGCAAAAGTACCATTACATTAATGAAATTTTACTTGAGTATAATATTTTAGTACTCTTTTCACCTCTGCTAGTTGGTGTTGAAACATGCTTTCTTCACCCCTGTGTACCCTTTTGTCAACCTTTGTGGTTGATTTAATAGCATTAGCACATAAGCCTGTCTTTCACAACTGCTGCTTACTCATTCTAACAAAGCAAGTTTTGCAATTGCAAGCATCTTTATCTCAAAACATATATGGCATTAACTTAAAACAAGCAAATAACGTAACTTTGTAACAGGTAAATAGCAATGTCATTTTTCATATCCAAAACAACATGTAAATATACATTTCTTTATTTGCACTACAGTACGGAAGTTCTAAACGGCCATGCATTATTATTATTTTCCTTCTTGTTTTCTCGTTTTCGCGTGATCTCGACATAACAAGAGTTGTTCTCTAAGTTACACAACTGCGCCAACAGGTGGCAGTGTAGAACTACGATTGGAGAGTTGTATACTGTATCATAGCTTACTGTACGCGTTTGGGACAGAGGACCTTCTTTATGTTAGGCTATCTATAATTTCTGCCGTTTATTACTGACATTTAACTTATAAATGTTAATGTCAGGGATTCATCACAGTCACCGGTTCCCACTCACGCCAGATCCCTGTCACCTGGCTACTGATCACCCGCACCTGCACTGTCCAATCAAGTCAGCTACATAACCACTCCCACCACAGTTTGTCAGTGTCCGGTCTACCGTTCACCACCCCGAGGTGTTCTCAGACTCAGTGTGTGCGTACACATGTATACTTTCCTATTGGACTCCCGACGATCCGCCTACGTTGTGCTCCTTAGGTCCTGGTTCCCGATCTCTGACGATCCTGCAACGAAAACCATCATCAACTTTCAGCTAAGACCCATTGAACTGTTTCTAAGTCCTAGATTCTCACCTGCCATTTGCTCCTAACGATCTGCCACCAAGCCTGTCAATAAATCATCCTGTCATTTCACTTACCTGTTGTTTCTGGCTCGATTTGTGACCGTTAAATGCTTGAATAAATATGATCATTTTGCTTGACATTTTATGTTATCGTTACGTTACTGTTGCACGACTCATCACTGTTTCTCATTTACAACGACGTACAGCCCATTTGTAATGTGCATCTTTCTTATTTAAAATCTTTATTGTTAATAAATGTGTATTAATAAGAAATGTGATTTACATCTGTGTATAATTTAGTTCAGTGATGTTGTAGGTGTTATACACAAGGATCTGTCCTAGGTCCTCTGCTATTTTTGATATACATGTTGCCACTTGGTAATATTATTAGGAAATACGGGATTAGTTTCCACTGTTATGCCGATGATACTCAACTATATATCTCAACAAGACCAGATGAAACTTCTAAATTATCTAAGCTAACGGAGTGTGTTAAAAATGTAAAAGAATGGATGACCAATAATTTTCTCCTATTAAATTCAGGTTAAATATTATTGCAATTGCTAATATTGGTTTCCTATCTTATTATACTTTAAAACATCATTTATTTCTGTGACGCAGCATTGAGTTTTCAGCATCATTACTCCAGTCCTCAGTGTCACATGATCCTTTTATAAATCATTCTTATTCTGATTTATTATCAGTGTTGAAACTGTTGTGCTTGCTTTTATTGGAACCTTTGTTCCATAAAATAAAAAGTTAAAAAGAACAGAATTTATTCAAAATAGAAATCTTTTCTAATATCACTTTTTATCCATTTAACACATCCTTGCTGAATAAAAGTATTCTAAAAGTTTATTTAAAGAAAAAAAGAAGAAGAAGAAAAAAAAAGAATAGAAATGTACTGACCCCAAACCTTTTTTTTTTTTTTGGAATAGTTGTGTATATTCAACAAAATTTTTATTTTGAATAAATACTGTTCTTTTTAACCTTTTATTTATTAAAGAATCCTGAAAAAAGATTAAGCAACACAACTGTTTCCAACATTGATAATAAATCAGCATATATCAGAATGATTTGTGAAGGATCATGTGACACTAAAATCTGGAATAATGATGCTGAATATTCAGCTTTGCTTCACAGGAATAAATTATATATCCAAGTATATTAAAATAGCCTATTATTGCAATTTAACAAAACCGTTTTCTATTTCACAAAATTACATTTTTTTTTCTGTATTTTTGATCAAATAAATGCAGGGTTGATGAGCATAAGAAACTTCTTTAAAAAACATAAAAAATCTTACTGATCCCAAACTTTTGAACGGCAGTGTATATATTCATACAGTGGGTACGGAAAGTATTCAGACCCCCTTAAATTTTTCACTCTTTGTTATATTGCAGCCATTTGCTAAAATCATTTAAGTTAATTTTTTTTCCTCATTAATGTACACACAGCACCCCATATTGACAGAAAAACACAGAATTGTTGACATTTTTGCAGATTTATTAAAAAAGAAAAACTGAAATATCACATGGTCCGTGGAAGTGGCGTCGCGAGGTCGTCTCGAGGAACGTTATCTTTCTGGCCATAACCCTCTAACGCTCAGGTGAGCCTTCCTTTCCTTCCTGATCTCCATACTGAGATCGAGAAGGAATGGAAGAGACCATTTTCCTCACGCATCCATCGGTTTCAGCATACCAGTTATGCGAATATCGAGGCGATGCGCGAAAACGGCTATGAGAGAATGCCCCCTGTAGAAGAGACGCTAGCTAGCTATCTCTCTATGGGTGAGACATCGTCTCTCAAAACTCCCTCCTTGCCATCCGTGCCTCTTCAAGCTACATCTAAATTGAATGGCAGGGCATACGCAGCAGCAGGTCAGGCTGTTGCTTCGCTGCACACGATGGCGGTGCTCCAGGCATTCCAGGCTGATCTGCTGAAAGACCTGGATAAAGCCGAGGGCCTTTCTTCTGATGAGATGGCTGAGTTGCGCCGCACCAGGGATCTTGCTCTCCGTGCTACTAAGCAGGCTGCCTCTGCCATGGGCAGATCTATGGCGGCGATGGTAGTAACGGAGAG
>NW_015507204.1:94166-106946 GCF_001515645.1 Sinocyclocheilus grahami
GAAGAAGAGAATGATGTGTGCTCCCGGCGCCTATTTATACTATAGCCGCACCGGTAGTGACGTCATTTTTTCAATGTATGCTTCAGACACGGGTCACGACGAGGCGTTCCCCTCCATAGCGACCCCTAGAGGACGCAGTGTCTCGTTCCCTACTCAGGGAACCATGGTTACATAAGTAACCCGAGATGTTCTTCTCTGCATTCTTCTAAGGTGTTGAATGATTTGTTGTTGGACCATTTAAACATGTTAATTACACATAAAATGTGTAGCATAGCCTAACTCTGGACAAAATCAGCAGTGTTTGATTAGCATATTTTTATTGTAGACGTCATTTCTAAGTGAAGCAACATTTGCTGAAATATCCACAAGATACAGTATAAGAGCGCACAGTTATCTGTCGATCGTTTGCGCTTCAAAGGGGGCATTCCAAAACGCTTAAAGTTGCTTAATGTGTTAAGAGAGTGTTTTTACCAAAACCAAACTCAGTAAACACATTATTAATAAATTATAATAGCCTATGCACAGACAAGCAGATGAGTCTTATAGCCTAACTGTTTTTTATGGGTAAAACGCTTAATGCGTTAAACCCATTGCGTTCTTATTGTGGGCTTATTTGCTTGTCTGTACATAGAATGCTTAATTATTGATGTGTTTACTGAGTTTGGTCTTTTAAAAACACTGCCCTAACGTATTAAGCCATGTTACGTGTTGTCCGTAAAGTATTCTATGGGAGGAAAACGCTTATTATTAACTTATTATGGGCTCATCTTCTTGTCTGTACATAGTATGAATTACTAATAATGTGTATACTGAGTTTTGTCTTTTAAAAACACTGAATTAACGCATGATTTTACGCCAGGTTAAGCATTTTACCAGAATGTCCCTGTCGCGTTCGTTACTATAGCAACAGTAGACTCACGATGCATTGGGTTTTCAAAATCAAACAATCATTGTTAAAAGAAGCACTTGTAATGTCGAAATCATGAGAAAATGAAGTCGCGATAACAAAAGAAGCACTTGTAATGTCGAAATCTTCTTTTGATATTCTTCATATTCTGTGTGGTGGTTAGTTTGCAGAAGTAACAGAAATTACTTTTCCAGTAGTTTCCAACCGATTTTTACCTTTTATGGGCACCTTTACCTCTGGTGCACCAAACCTGGAGATGAACTCATAGACGGGCGTCATACGCAAGCGTGAGTGTAACTACATCGTCACTGCAGCCGCAGAGTATTCACACTGGAAGCGTTTGTACAGCGTCACAGCAGCGGCTCCAAAGCCACATATTTCTTTACAAAGACAACTATACATTTGTTTTTAGAGGTTGGTCTTGAAAGTTTGTTAACATGGGGATTCGTGTGTAAATGGTAAACAACAAAAACAGCTCCTATCATGTTGTTTCAGTCATACTCAAATATAGAACGTGCTGTTTATACTGTTTTAAAAACAATAATACATACTTTTACCCATAGGCTCTTACCCAGATATGTGTATTAGCCAAGTTATAGCTCCGTGTGTGTCCATAATCTCCATGTCCATTTCTTACAGCAGCTGTCAATATGCTTTATGTAAATTACTTGTGATTAAGCTCCGTTTTTGTAACTGATCGGGAGAAATGTGAATTATTCGTTGGATTTTAACTAATCGTTAGGCTAAGTAAGAATATCAAAATGTTTTAAGTTATTATTTATGTAGAGCTGAATATAAAAAGTAGGCTATGGTTTCTAGCCAATTGTAATTTAAAGCTTAATATTTTTCTTAGAAGTCAATATAATACGATTTTTTTTTGCGTCTGTGTTCGTCTTGTGTCCTTTTTGTAATTTATGCCTCGTTGTCCGTTTTTGTAACTGAAGACCTGAAGCAATATAATTATTAATTCTATTTTAGCTAATTGTTAAGTGAGAATAATATGTTTAAGTCATTGCTTGTTCATAGAGATTCATTTAAAAAATGAAAAGGTGTGTTTCTAACCGAGGTGAACACAGCTGAGCAATCATAATATTTTTATGAGGCCGAATGTTGAAGATGTCAGTTTGTTTCATGTGCATTTATTGTGTCTCCGTTTCTGTAACTGTGGAACTGAAAATAAATAAAAGGCTTAAGTTTGTCACGTCAATCGTGAGTGAACACGTGTGCGATATTTACAGAAGTGGTCAATAATGAATTAATAATTAACTTCTTATGTATATACTCCATTGTAACTTAAGATCCGGAGCAAGATGAATTGTTCGTTGTGAGTTTGATAAAATGTTTTATGTTATAATTTGCTTATGGCAATTAAAAATGAAAAACAATCAGTTAAAATGGGTAAATCTTCTATAAATATTTTTGATTCTTCGTTTTCTTTCCTGACATACTCCAATTCATGTTAAAACAGACTAAACATGCTTATTCTGTGCATTTTTAGCACGTTTTGTGTGAAATCATGTTTATTTTGTCCATCAAAAGTGTGCTGTCACTTTAATTGAGCGTCAGCAGCACAGAAAAAATAGACTCGTGCCGAAACCCCCGCTTCACTGCTGCTCACGCCACGCTCAAGCGTTACTCGTGCTGCCGGTGTGAATGCACTCATTGATCAACATGCACGCCGAAAAATATACGCGCTGCTCACACGCCGCTTGCCGCTACTATTAGCTGTAGTTTCTGCCCCTTTGGTCTGGCACAGGACAGGCTTCCACCCATCGAGTGAGCTGGTCAGTGATGATTAGAACATACTTGTTCCCTGAGCTGGACACAATATATGGATGTGGATCCGATCCATTGGTGCACATGCTTGGTCATTTTGAAGCTTGGCCCTCTTATGGTGCTTTTCCACTGCATGGTACGGCTCACTTTTGGGGGGTTTTCCCACTGGGTACAGTACCTGGTACTTTTTTTAGTACCACCTCGGCTGAGGTTCCAAGCGAGCCGTACCGTTACCAAAACATGACGTGCAAACTCTGCTGATCACGGATTGGTCAGAGAGAATCGTCACTATCTGCGTCACTGAACTTGCGATACGAGACACCAGTCCCGCTAGATTTAAATCAGCACAGCTAGTGGATCGAAACCAAAAAATGGCTGTTTCGTTGTCTGTTGAGGAAGTACAGACGTTCCTCTCGTTGATAGCAGAAGAGCGGATCCAGCGAGAGCTTGATGGGGCGACGCAGAATGAAAACGTTTTTCAGGAGGTCGCTCAGCTCTTGGCTGCGCAACGTGTGTATAATCCCGCCCACTTAAAGCGTGCTAAACTGTAGTGGAAACGCAAACCGAGCTGAGCCATATTGTTCCAGGCCGTGCCGAGCAGAGTCGTACCGCGCAGTGGAAAAGAGCCATTAGTCGGTCCAGCAACTTTGCAAGCATCGCAGTGTCTGCACTTCTGTATGGACAAATGTACTTCTCCACCCATGTTATACCAGTAGAAACTTTGACGGAGTCGCTCTAAAGTCTTTTCTTCACCCAAATGGCCAGACTGCAGTGGATTATGGCAGGCTTGTAACACTTCTGTTTGCACTGAGGCAGGTACTAGCAACAGTAGAGAGGGACTGAGTCCCCCAGGCCTTTCCCTACGATACAAGAGGACACCTTGATGGAGTTCAACTCGTGGCCAACACAGACAGTATTTTCTTACTGCTGGACTTTTCAACGCATCGTCCTCTTTGGTTGGAAGGACTCCTGTCTCTTTCCATTCGTGCAGGATGGAGAGATCAGGATCAGCTCTCTGCTCTTGCGCTAGCTTTTCTTTGGAGGAGGCTTTTAGCCTTGTCTCTGATTGGCCGGAATTATGGTATATCGTAACGCTGGGTTGGGTTGAGCAAGCGAGTCGTCGGCATTTAGAGCAGGGTTGCCAGGTTTTCACAACAAAACCCACCCAATTGCTACTCAAAACTAGCCCAATCGTGCTTCGAGGGGGGGTCCCCCGGTAAAAATCGCGTTCCGGGGGTAATAACACATTTATTGCAGGGTTCCCCTGGTAAGAGCCATACTTGCAAAAAATGCTTTTCTTACTTAGTATTTTTGTCTCGTTTCCAGTCCAAATATCTAAAAACAAGCAAAATTATCTCCCAATGGGCTAAGAAAAATAATCTTGTTTCTGATTGCGGCAGACTTGACTTGAGATCATCCACACGTTAGACACGGGTTCACAGATATGGCAAGCAGATTTGATATTTAATGCTTTTTAATTGGATTCTGATTACTTACAACTAGAATGTGACTAGTCAATGCTAATTTGAGAGATCTGCATTTGACTGGTAAGAAAGATGATTCAAGATACCTGTGAAATATTTTGACTACAAAACTTAAATTAAGCTTTGACTAATGACATATCTTTAATTGCTTCATTACATGTACTCAAAGATAATTGTTGGTTCATATTCCCTATCTGCTGTGAATGATGTGCTAATGACCTCAATCAGACTGATGCCATGCTTGATTTTTTAATGCGGCGAGTGAAAACAAAGCTGTGAGGGATAGAAGTACAGTCTGTTGCACCCAGAGTGAAAATTTTAAAATAAGTTTCTTAAATATAAGATTTTATTTTTGATTGATATGAATTACTAACTGACCTCTATCAAGAAAATACACTCCTAAACTCACATCTACTCTAAACAAAATATTTCAGCCACAACCATTATTTTGAGCTGTAACACTGAAGAAAGACAATAAAAGTGAATTTAGTAATGTTTATTGAAGCATTTATATTTCATTGGTTACATCATTATTGCAGCAAAGGACATTATGGCATTGAGTTCATAGTATTGACTGTGCAGAGAACACAGAATGTTTCTGCAAACTTACATAACATATCCTGCAGGTGGAAATATACTCCACTTGCTCACTTTCATCAAATGTTAATGGCTAATACAATTTAGAACTTTTTTAATCCTAAAAATATCCCGCTGAAAAGTAACCGAATAAAATTAGTAACAAAAAGCATGTGTTTATACCAGTTGCATAAATGTTTTGTGAGAGTTGGCTACTATTTTCCGTCTGTGCATTTAGGTTCAGTCTGTCTTTTGAAAGATGAATACAGCACCTCCACCCAATCAAAGGAACTAGAGAAACTTAAGCACTGAACCGTGAATCATGGTGAAGAGTCTTCACAAACATGGTTGTGTAACCAGAGCATAGAAACTTCCATCCCGGGTGTATGAGCCAAGTGGAAAATGGCACAGAAAGCCACTCCGTGTGTTGAAAAGCTTCCCTACATAGCCATTTCTCCTCAAACTATTGGGCGACAAAGAGAACATTAGAACACAGACGTGACATGATTTTAATCTCAATCAAACATTTCTGAGGTGGATTAAATTCTTTTTCAGTTAAAGTCTGCAAACATTGCGTTAAGTTTTACAAATGAGTAAAATGAGGATTATGGTAACACTTTATAATAACTGTAGTGTAATAAAGTACTTACAAATCATTTGAAAACTACTGTAGTTAATTAATTTTGAGTTCTTCTTTCATTGTCATTGTAATTAACACATTATTATTGTTTAATCTGCTCATATATTCTATGCTTTTTTAACAACTTATTAACAGTAAATAATTCTCACTTTATATCAGGTTATGGAAAATTGGAAAATTAAGTTTAAGTGCTTTAAACCCAACCTTTATTAGACATTAATTGCATTCGTATTGGGTGCTCCTTAAAATGTTTATAAATGCATTAAGCACACACTCACACACACATTGGGTTTCCATGTTTAATAGAGACTTTCCATAGAAATGAGTTTTATACTGTACAAACTATATTCTTTCCCCTAAACCTACATCTAATCCTTAATGATGTATTTCAACAACATTGTCTTAGGAGTATTTGTATGTTCATTTTCATATATCTTCCTGATTGAAAAATGAGTGCTTTCCCCTTTATAGGGGAATTATGCGAAATGCACTTTTACATTGTGTTTGGACATAAATGTGTGTTGGCAGTGTGAGAACACAACCACCCTACAAGCAGTCTCATCACGCCGATTTGATTTTCTGAGCAGTGTGATGTCACATTGCTTAGGCTCCGCCCACAGTCACTGACTGACAGTGTTTAATGTTAGGTATGTTTCTGTTTCTACTATTAACTTGTTTAATGTAATTTTTCCTTACTCTATTTATGGTTTCCACGCTACATTTTGTCCTTTTTGGATTGTTAACTGCATGGAAGAGCGGATGTTAAGGGCGATTCACACTCTAAGAAAGGCTGTTTATTTGTCTTTTATATCAGGAATAAAAAGATCCAGCGAAACTGCTGCCTGCTGTCCTGTGTCTAAATCTACAAAACACATAATAAAGTTTCATAACTGCTGTCGCTGGCTGCGCATCACTCTGGGCGTCGCGAGCCACTGGTTACATATAGCCCATTAGTGTATTAACTACATTTTTATTACACTGTAGCGAATCAGCTCATGGGGAAATATGAATAATTAACCATAACTAGTTATAATTAACTATTCATATTTTAGATCCACTGTAGATATTTAGCTGACCACTCAGGGTCAACTGTCTTGTCAATTCTAAGACGTTAATTTCCTGGTTAAGGGAAATAACTTTCTTACTGTACAATTCTATAAGCTTGTAACGTAAATCTGCATGATTATTCACTCCGGTTATGAGTAAACAATGAACACGTCAAGTGTGATACAAGTAAGGTTTTATTAACTACATAAACACTCAAACTAGTCTAACAGATTACATAAACACATAAAGCCGGTCTAACATACACATACACACACACACACACACAAACAGTTGGTATAGGAAAGGGTTAAAGTTTAGTTATTATAAAGTGTTCCAGTACCAGTACCAGTACTATGTATTGTGTTTGTATTGGCACTAACCTACACACGTAGTATTTGACTCCTGGAAACCTCCTCGATTCGTCATATGTGTACATGTTTCTTTGTGCCCCCTCCACCCATTTCCAACCACTTCCTCCGCACGGATCAACCAGAACCTGCAGATTATTAATACAGTAATTTAAGTTCTCAAGAAATAGGAGAGGCATCATCTCCTTGACTGCAGTCTGTTAATTGTTCCACTGGTATTTGTGATCTGTAGTGTTTTAAACATAAATATAATGCACTGCACTGAAGTACCTCATAGCTTTTGGCTTGATGAGTTTTCCAGTCTTTTTCATAATAGCACCGCGCAGCCCTTACAAATCCACTGTGCCACCCACCGTCAGGTCCGATCGCTCTGCACACCTCAAGGTTGGTTTTAGAACGAACAGCATCTTCAACAAGGATTTATGGGTTAATCAAGCCTTTAAATAGCTTTTTCTAGCTTGAAGATACAATGCTGTTGTCTTACATGAGCAAAGAGATGAATTGCACAACTAGGGTTGGGTATTGTTTGAATTTTAACAATTCTGATTCTGCTTATGGATTCCGATACTTATCTTTTTGTTTCTTATTGGAATTAAAATTAGCAATTGATAAGTCTTATTGCAAAACATTTAATTGTAGCTGAATGTCAGGGTCACCAGTAACCATGCCTGTCATTGTCACCTCTGCGCACTACGGCCCAATCCCAATTCTACCCCTTAGCTTAGAATTGTAGCGAATCAGCTCAAAGGGGAAATATGAATAATTAATCATAACTAGTTATAATTAATTATAAATATTTAGATCCGCTGTAGATATTTAGCTGACCTCTCAGGGTCAACTGTCTGTCAATTTTAAGAACGTTAATTTCCTGGTTAAGGGAAATACTTTCTTACTGTACAATTCTACACAGAGCTTGTAGCATAAATCTGCATGATTAAGTGACTCCAGTTATGAGCAAACAATGAACAACGTGTGATACACGTAAGACTTTATTAACTACATAAACACTGAAACTAGTCTAACATACACACACACATACAGTTGGTATAGGAAAGGGTTAAAGCTTAGGCAGTAAAGAGAAGAGAAATAAAACATGAAGCTATGGGACCATTGGATATTCAGCAGATCTACAGCCTGAAGGAAACATCAGATTCTTAGTTCAAACACACCTTTGTAAAAAGGTTCAAATGATACTTAATGTATCAATTAATAAGACTAAGTTTGATACTTGCACGTCTTGTCTGTCTGAAAGAGAGTCCTGATGCAATCTGAAGGCTCAAGTTGATCTTTGCTGAAGTTGGTTGATGAGAAAGAACCAGTTTGAGTCAGAGGGTCTTGGCCGAAGCCTGGCGCAAACTTAGGGTGTCCTTAGGAGCGTTCTAGCTCACATCCTCATGGGTCAGAATCTAACAGAACCGCAGACTCGCTGGCTATGTGTTGGAGCCCGCACTGGCTCAGGCTCCAACACGCTTCTTAGCAGAAGAAGAACACAAGAAGCTGGGTACAAAAAGCACTCTGGCGGAACTGTGCGTGGGCCCTTTTAAAGTCTGAGAAGATTCCCGCCTCTTAGGATGGGCTTGTTCAATGAGAAAGGCTGAAGTTTCAAGCGGGAGTTTGGATACTGGGGAGTTTTATGACCCTTTGTGTGAGGGCATGGTAATTTGCAAATGGAAGTCAAATCAAATTACTAAAGATTCTTAGAACACTAAGTATATGTGTGTTCATTCAAAGAAAGGTTTTCCTATGAATTAATTAGAGAAGAGTCCATTTTTACTGTGCATTGTGTCTCTCCTATGGAAAACGTAGTGAAAGGGAGAACTCTCAACATGCCATTAGGTCGTAAAGTCTATCTGGTCTAGCAAAAGGTGTCGTGGTTGCCATGGTGACCAGGGGCCTGGTGTCGTTCGCAGACATCCTGGCACCCAGTATGTTTATTGGGTGAGGGGTCTGTGACTATTTGTTAATCTAATGAATAATTGATTTGTTAAATCTAATGAAAAACGGTGAGTCTGATTGGTCCATACGCTACATAATCTAAAGTGCAGATCTTGCCCACAACTCATTGTGCGTTGGACAAAGATTTGAACTAGTACTAGAACTACAAACACGGATAAAATGTTTTTTTTTTTCAACTACAAATGCTGCGGACATGTGAAATTTGAGGAGAGTGATAAAGGGGTTTGAGTGATTAAAAATCAGTATCTAACCTGACAAAAAGAAAATTATTCAATGTTATCCACATTATATTTCATCTGCAACAGCATTGTGAACTTTTATAAAGACACTTTTGACCATAAACATATAAATGCATCGTGAGAGTACGAGAGTCTCCGCATGAAAGACCCGTGACTGGCAGATCAATGTGCTGCTGCATTTATCTCAGAAATGGTAGAAAATTTAATACAATTTAATGTGGATGGTTTTAATTGTGACGAGATGATTGACAGGGCAGTTTATAGTGACAGGATGTGGTGACTAAGCGACAGAGCTGTCCGTTAATGATGATCTCTAAGTTTGTCTACTCTTCTGCTACATACTCAAAAGTATGTACATTTTCTTCAACAAAAAAAAAGAGTACATACTTTTAGGGTGTATTATAAGTAAGCGAACTGGGACGCAGCAACAGAGATCGTCTGGTCCCGTCACTTACTAGAACTACTGTATTGTCTATATTTACGACTTAGGCTACTCGTACTGCTAAATGCTACTTACCTTTTTTTAGAACAATTCCTTCCTCAGAGGTTTCACTTTTGAATTGAAAAATATGGTGAAAAGCTGCAAGGATAAGAGACATTATTATTATTATTATTATCTATCACAACAGCGATTCAAAGGTGAGTGTGGTGCTACTATCTTCTTGTGTGTGAATGGTATAAAATCACTTTTTCTGTGAATGTGCTGTGGATGTGTGTGCAGCACAGAAAACAGCGTGTGGGTCTTGTGCATGAATGTTTTAAAGTCATATTAAAATGCACACATAGGAATCTATAAGAGGATCTTAAATTTTTATTTCGTAACAAGTATTCGATTCCAAAATTTGAATCTGTTTTCTATTCCAAGCCCTATGCACAACAGATTTTCCCTAAATTATATGTCCTACAATTTTCTGTGCTTATCAGTAAATTTCATTGTAATTCAATTACATGATTTTATAATTCCATTACATGGGATCAGGTAGATATGGAACTGTAAGAAGCAGCTCAGTTATAAAGGTGCTTAAAGAGCTAATGAATTGTGATGCTGTACATCAGGGGTTAAATGTAAATGCCCCCAAACGTTATGGGCTCCAACTCGGTTAACTTAACTTATTGTTGATTTTTCTGAAGTAAATAACCTTACACTTTATTTATGGTATAAATGCTTGGAAATAATATTTAACACTTTCAAGTACATTCATTATTTGTAGCAGGCAAGCCACCCAATAATCGCAATAAGCTTTGTGCTTTGTTACTTTTATTATAACACAAAGTCTCAGCCTATAAATTCTGTCAATTTTATGATAAAATACAAAAAATGTTTTTATGCTCTTTAATTTGTAGTGAGATAACTATATTCGCCTCCGTTCAAACGGCATGTGAATCAATTCTCTTTTCATCTTTAATAGCCGATTTGCAGCACAAAATAAACATGAATAAATATTTTAATGCATGTTGAAAAAAATCTGAACACTTTAATAAAAATTAACGTCTCATGAAATCGATCAGAGTTTCAAAAAACGTCAATAAAACAGCTTGTGATAGTCATAACAGTTGTAACATAACATTTAGCCTTCCTCGGAAAAGCCAACAATAAAACTTTGACAACATTGTTTTATTATTCTTATAAATCAGCCAGTTAACCGAGTTGAAGCCTATATTTTTATTGCTGTTTTTCATGTTAAATGTTTATAATGACAGGGTTTTTTTTGGCGGAGTAATTGAAATTTTTCACTTTAACCTTACGCAGTAAACATGATTTTATTATCGTAATTCTGACTTTGATCTTAAGTCATTTATTTTTCAACGTACTGCATGCAAACACAATCTTGGCACAGTGGCTCAAAAAAACTAATAAACGAACAAGAAAAACGACTCTTTAGACATCCATCAATTATGGTGATTAAAAAAAAAAGATTTGCACCACTGGTGGAAACGACACGAGCCTCTGCAACCCGAAATTGCCATGAGCTGCTCGGACGGTGTTCAGTGTCCCCGCCAGCAGCAGTAGCGAGCGTGCCTTCAGTGCAGCTGGAAGAGTTCTGCGTTCAAGCGCATACAATAGGCTAAAACTTGCCGCAAAGCCCCAGCAAATGTAATTACCATGAATGTGTTGGGGGGGGGGGGAATAGTAAGGAGATATTTGAATCATTTATTAATAAACTAGTGTTTTCTGAGTCAGTGTCGCAAAGATGAAGTTAATGATCCTGACTTATTATCTCCTCACTGGACGCGCCTTTAGAGAGAATGCATCTTTACGGATTACAAAAGTAGTAATATAAAGCATTCTATAGATATTTTTATCATGTCTGTGAGGCAAGTATACGCTGAGTTTCGGTTCATTTTTGTGACGCACTCCTGCTCAAGACCGAGACGGCAGAAAGCGCATCCTGTTTGTTTTCTTTATTTTATAAAAGCTCAACGTTTTGTTGATATTGTGAGTGCACACAAATAAAAGTAGACCCTTTGCAGTCCCAAATGACAGCGTATTTTAGGTTTTCACTGTTATTAAGAAAAACAATGCAAGTGATTGCGCTGGCACTTAAGCTTCCACTCTCCGCACAAAAGATTGGATATGCACCTAATAGCACACATTAATCTAGGTTAAATGTTTAAATTAATATTGTGAAATGCATGGTGTTTTACATCCATAGATTTTATTTTAGGCTAGTTGTGTTGATTTGAGAAGGCTAAATTGATCAAACATACATATGTTCAACTCACTGTCTGCCGCTGGCCGAAAAAAGCAAAGTGGCTATATTCTTTATTAAGTTAATAAAGAAACAAAAATAAATATAGCCACTTTGCCTTAAAAACAATAAAAAATGGACCATTTTAATGGCTACAACAGTAGCTGTGCAATGGGGGAGAGAGAGAAAAAAAAGACACAGGCTCCCGTCAGACTCGGGCTAAGAATTCTGATAAGCTGTCGGACGAGGGCCAGGCCAGGGCCAGGGCCGGGCCCATATGCACCTGCATACCCAGACGCTACGCCCCTGCTGTACATTAATTTGAAAGCATGGACATAAGCGCATTAAAATTAGGAATCAGCCTAATCTAATGTGAGTATATGTGAAGTAGAAGAGTTTTCTTACAGATGGGCACTTTATTGGGCCGAACCCACTTGAGGTCCTGACTCTTGCATCCCTGGTATGGGTCTCCTTTCCACGGGCTCACACAGTTGCAGATCCTGTTGTGATTATAGGAGTGGCACTTGGTGTTCACTCCACAGGGATTCACCAGGCATGCATCACGACATGTGCCGAGGACGCCAGAGCAGACCTCATTGTACTCACAAACGCTGTTTTGTGTGCAGTTGTTACACTTGTGAGGTATGAAGGAAGGACAGGGTGGCTTTGAGCATTTGTACTCCGCTGGCTCAGGGTGTGTGGTGGAGCCCCAGCCAGTCGAACATGAGGCCCTGCAGACGGTGGCTCCACCTTCAGATTTGCACTCAACTCGCCCTTTTACCTGCTCGGCGTAGCACACAGGTAGGGCACTCCACTTGCCTCCAGAGCACACCACGGTCTCGGGGAAGGGCTTGTATAATCCAGCACATTTGATTTTTACCTGCTGCTGGGCTGTGCTGTGGTAGAGCTTCTCACAGTGGTTGTTCTGAAGATCCCCAGCCTTTAGAGGGCCACATCCATTTTTATTGAAGAGTCTCCACTGCTGTGAGACGTAGTCCTGAAAAAAGGTCTTAACAACATCAGTGTTCTCTGATTTTCCAGTGACCAGTAAATATTTTGACCAAGCTAAAACAGCTTCCTTTTCAAGGGCAAACAGG
>NW_015507204.1:107186-111868 GCF_001515645.1 Sinocyclocheilus grahami
GTGTCCACTGGATGTCATGTCGGACAGACTCAACTATTTCTTTAGATCTTTAGATTTCTTTAGGTGTTTTAGATCCTTGACACTAAAATAAATTGCTGTCATATCGGGGACCGGTTGATAGATCATACCATCGATTTCACCTTCAAGAGCTTCATAGTGAATCATATTTTGGATGCTTTCCTCACAAGCTGGACCATGAAACATCTTATGGCACTTGCAGAATCCTTGTGTGGTGCCCTTGATGGGTTTACATTCTCCATGTTTACAATTCACGTCTGAGCAGGGAGGCTTCACAATATTTGCTTTGAGGAAGATACTAAAGTCTCTGTCGGGGACAAGAACTGCTGGTTCACACCTCAGCTCAATATCCGCCACATCTGTCTGTGCATAATCTGATGTTTTTTTAACAACAACATGAAGAAACTTTATGTGGCTGATAACATTAGCACCAAACCTGTGGAGCAGCTCTTCCTTTATTGTTGAACACCGCATGGTAAATCTCAAACCTGCCATTTCTTTTTGCAAACTGGATTGAATGTTGGCCTTTGTGTTTTGATCAACAGCAGAGCCCTTATCTTGATGAATTAGGTGAACCGATGTCTTTTCTTGAGCTTCAAAGTTAATTGACTGTCCAAAGGTAAACTCATCTTTGTTTGAGTGGGCAATTACTATCCATTTGAACCAGTGGAACTTCCTCTCTAAATGTTTCTTAATATCTGTAGCTAGATTTTTAGTACTTGAGAATCGTTGATTGCTAAGTTTCAAAGCGTCCTTATGAGCCCATGTCTCAAAGCCATCAGCACACTCAATCAAGGCATCCTGTATGGCTGATAAAGTGTTGGACAGTTGTATGACTGCTTCTTCTGCCTTTGCTGCAGCATCATAGCCCTTTAGTTTGTAATAAAACACATTTAACTTTAGTCCTGAAACCATCAGAGTGGTGAAGTAGGTGGTGTATTGGACCAGGACATTAAAATCACCATTGGATTTCTCAATGATGAGCTGTAAGAGATTCTTATTCAAGCTGACAGGATTGTTCTCAGTGATGTATCTGTAGAAGTTAGCAACACTGTTCTCTGTGCCAGTGTTTTCATAGAAAGTGGTGAACCTCTCGGCCAGCCTGGTCTTCTGTTCCTGTGTGGAGGCAACAGGAGCGGTCTTTATGAATTCTGTCAGCTTGGCCCAGGAGTTCTTGATCACATTCTCATCTTTGCCATAGCTGCTAGCATAGTTCGTCCATTTCATTTCTGTTTGCAGGGTTGAAATTTGAATGGAGAGAGAGTCGAGTTTACGGTTGATCTCGGCAAATTGTTCCTTCATGAATTCAAACATTGGGTTCGATTGTGGAATGAATGCAAAGATGAAGCTAATTAATGCCCCAATAAAGCCAAAACTTGCTGCAACTTTGCCAAGAGAACTAAAGACTTTGAGGACTTTGAGGAGTGAGTCACGAGCTGTGTCTTCCTTTTTTTTAAAAACAAATTCAGCCAAATCATTGACACGTTGGAGAAATTCTTTAGACAATGTCATGCCCTTCTCTACTCGACTGACTTGTGAGACTTTAAGTCCAGCTGTGCCGAAACAGCTGTATACAACCAGATAAAGGATAGTGAGGAAAGTCTTCCCAGTAGCCATGCTTAGACAGCAGACAGCTTAACCTGCAAATCCATTAAATGTGTAATTAGAAGCATTGAATGTCACTGGCCTGGCATGGTGTCACTTCACAATAAGGCCACACACTGTCCATTGTTTGCTATTCAAGCTACACTACAGAGGATTTCTTATTTTATTGAGTCAGTATATAATAGGGTTGACCTCAACTAAAGATTTTTCTAGTTGACTAGTAGTCGTTCATTTAAGCCATCAGTCAACTAATCACGCGTTTATATTGCCATAAATCATAATAATGATTGTGAGTGTGTCATGAAAAAAAAGGAGGAGACTAAGTATATGCTGAGTTTCGGTTCATTTTTGTGCCGTGCTCAAGTTCACTGAGACAGAGACGGCAGAAACCACATCCTGATTGTTTTCATTATTTTACAAAAGCAATAGGACCAAAATTACCTATTTTAAGTTAAATGCAACTGATCGCGACCAGCGCCTGTATGTCACGCAGTATGCGTGCGCTCCACAGAAGCATGGATATGCCTAACGCCTAATAATAGCGCATTTATCTAGGTTAACATTAGTGTGAGCAGACTTGTAAAGTTGCTACTGTAACAGAGTGAAAAGGTATGTTAAATTATTGCATAAATGGGGACAGCGCCATCTATGTGGTGCGTGATGTGATTTAGTGTGTGGAGTAGGGACCGCCCACAGCAGAGTTAGGCCCAATCCCAATTCTATTTTATACCCCTTCCCCTACCTCTCCGCCTACCCCTTCCCCTTGTCCCTGGAAACAGAGTGTCAAGGGGTAGGGGTGAAAATATTCCCCTAAGAATTGGGACACCACTACTATGTCGTCACATGTCATCATACGTCGTCTAGCTCCTACAATACACACAGCTATACTGGTGTGCATTAGAGCCTTTAATTACCGTTCTATATTAATGCGTTGCTTACTGACATGCACACACACACACACACACACACACTGTGCTTACATTTATGTGTCTTTTTGTTTGCTCGGGCGGCCATGTTGCCCCTGAAGCCAGTTTACGCAGAGATAATTCATACCCCTTCGTTTGAAGTGTGGTTTCGAAAAACCCCTTACCCCTACAACCAAAAGAGAATCGAGACACCCCTACCTCTTCACGTAAACACGCGAAACGGAGGGGTAGGGGAAAGGGCTAAGGGGTAGAATTGGGATTGGGCCTTAATGACGCATTGCTGTGGGTAAATTGCACGTTTTCCGCGGTCTGAGAATTACCATTTACAAGTGTCCAAAACACACAAATATTTGCTTTATTGTGATTGTATCTTTCAATGAATATGTTGGGACTCTGTTAAGCCTTGTTTGGCGTCGAGCGTGTTGCTCAATATTGAGTTATAACGCGTTTATATTACGAGGCATGATTGTAATCAATTTGTGTGTTGTCTTGTGTTTTATGTAGAAATGGTTTATTCTCTCTCTGAATCAGTGAAACCCTATTATACACACTGTCTCCATTGTGCAGGTATGTTGTTAAATATGTTGTTAAAAGTTTGTGTTAAATTGCTTTATTCAAAATGAGTTACTCAAGTTCTCTGCTAGGTGGGGATGTTTCCCTTAACTGTGAGTTTAATTGTATTGCTCTGTATTTCATTGAGGATCTTCATTCATTGATTTGTGATTTATGATTAATAGATTAATAACATTAAATGTGTGTGTCATCTATATTCAACCCGTTACAACTGAAACACTATACAATCACAAAGTTAAAAAGAATTTAAGTGACAGAATTAAAAAAAGGAGAACTGTTTTCAAATAAACAGAGCAGAGTTAATGAAGCATTGCTGAGGAAATGGTTTATTCTCTCTCTGAATCAGTGAAACCCTATTATACACACTGTCTCCATTGTTAACGATGGGTTAATGTGTTACTTTGAGGGTCCAACCAACTGTCGAAGTTTGCCGAGGACTGAACAAGAACCGAATGAGCCGTGGCGAAGACTCTGATTGAGTTGACGATACTGTGCAAGCCTGAGGAGCGTACTGGAAATATGCTTATTATGACTGTTATTAATTTACATTTTATTAAAACCTGCAAAAACCTTTCTGTCGAGTGATGTAAATACATTTTACTATAGTTTGTGCATGCATATTATAGTTAAAGTTGCTTAAGCGAAATCAAGGAGTTTATAAGACTGGTTTATTCATTCTTTATACGGTAGACATGTAGAACATATCCGCGTTTATGCATCAATGTCTGTAATGTGTGCTGGAGGTGTGAAGCTCTTAGGAATCTTATCCAAGTTGTAGGCTAGTCAGTATTGCTCAGTCAGTCGTATCTGAGGAGCCGCGAATGAAAACATTAACTTAAGTGAATTATATGGCAATAATCAGCAATATGCTTTCACAAATAATATCAATATGTGTTGACACAAATGACTTACTTGAATTTTTCATTGATACAACATTGCACTGAGTTGTTAGAAACTAAATGCGTAGAGACGTTATTGCTTGATGACGTCAGGAACCGATGAATCGGCTGTTTGAACCGGTTCAATGAGCCGATCTGTCCGAAAAGAACCGATTCGTGGAAATGAATCGGACTTTGCATCATTAATGCACTGTAGATGATGAGATTGGCAAAGTCTTTGCAATTTGACGTTGAGGAATATTGTTTTTAAAGTATTCCACAATCTTCTTATGCACTCTTTCACTGATTAGAGAGCCTCTGCCCATCTTTACGTCTGAGAGACTCTGCTTTTCTAAGACATCCCGTTTATAGCTAATCATGTTACAGACACTGTTCTCCCAGCTGAATCTTTTCTAAATTTCTGGCTTTTTCAGCTCTTTGTTGCCCCCGTGCCAACTGTTTTGAGACCTGTAGCAGGCATCGAATTTGAAATGAGCTCATTTAGTGGATAAAAGTGTCAGATTTCTCCGTTTAAACATTTGTTATGTTCTATTGTGAATAAAATATTGGCTCATGTGATTTGAAAGTCTTTTAGTTTTCATTTTATTCAAATTAAAAAAAGTCCCAACATTTCCGGAATTCGGGTTGTATATATGGACCTAACTGTATGTATATATATATA
>NW_015507204.1:113022-118854 GCF_001515645.1 Sinocyclocheilus grahami
AGTCTGTTAATATGCATTACAAATGATCACATAATTCAAGATAAGCGGGTTGGAAAATGTATATATTTATATAAATTCAGTTATTGATATAGTTAATATCACACGAAGCGTGCCCATTTAAAAAAAAATAAAAATCAGCATGGTTACAAATGTGATCTTGATTTTATACAACAGTTCAATAAACAATAAGTTAACATCAAGAGACTTACGTTTTAGACACCATATTGGCTGTTTCTGCGTTATTTCGCCAACAGAAAACATTGCAAACACAGCGCTGTCTTGCGTCTCTGAGCAAAATCAACCGTTTAAATGATTCGGTTCATTCGCAATGACTCACTTAACAGTGACTTGCTGCCACCTACTGGCGGATTTAATTTCACATTTAAAGTATCTTTTCATTTTTTTAATAATTTCAAATATCAGTATTCAACATTTCATGTTTAAAATATCAAAACATTATTTATGCATTTGTAACTGCAGGTTAAAGCATCCCATGTCCCTCTGAGCTGCATTAACAAGCGTAAACACATCTAAATGCCACTTCATATTCAACTTCTGCAAAGATTAATTTTATTGATACTGATTTAATTTGTTTAGTAACAGCCTAAATGTATTATTATTATAATTGCCTGATTAAATGTAAGAATTTGACTCAAAAAATGATGCACACTTTTAGAAAAAAATGGCTTTATAAAGGTAAGAATGCCCATAAAAGGTAAAAATCAATCTAAACTTATTGGAAAAGATTAATTTCTATCACTGCTGTGAACTGACCACACAGAATATGAAGAATATCTCAAACTTTAGGAGTCAGCTGTCCACGGTATGCTTAAGATATCAGCACAATAACACACTCAGCAAAATATCGTCTAATTATCTTTATCGATAAAATCACAGAAAATATTGAGATATTATTTTTTGTCAATATCGCACACCCCTAGTACTGACACAAAATGATTTGCAACAGTCGCTTTGTCATGTAGACAGCCTCAAACTGTTGGTTTGTGGCTAGTAGAAGTAATGAATGGCCGGTAATGTAACAATTTAGTAGCCAAATTGGCTGGTGAGTAAAAAAGTTAATTTCAATCCCTGGACGTGTTTAAGGGTAACTATGCAGAAATTAACAGAGGTAACTTTCAGTGTCTGTAAGTAACCCTGGAACAGAACCTGCTCCTATGGTTTGTTTACTTCAGAGGCGTTCAGCAAGCTCAAGATTGTGCGCAATATTATATACCGGTATTATTTCAAGTTACAATTATATAATATACAATATTATATTATGCACTAAATATATATATATGTTTATATGTATGTATGTGTGTGTCCTGTTTCAAGCCAATATCTGCACCTTAAAACTTACATCCATGTGCACATCACACTGCAAATAAACTACTACAGATACACTTGGTGCACAGATCATAAACCATTACTGTTGTTTATTTTGGGACACTTGTATCGGTCTTGGTTGTCTCAGGTTAACTTGAGATGAGAACGCAAATAGTCTAAATAGCCCAAGTGGTCTAAAGCTCTGATTAATTTACAAAGGGTTCCATTGATTGTACTACTAAACAGCTTTACAGCCACACTGAACTCATAATTACTGAACTTGGCACAGTTACTGAATGGATCTGAATCAACACCAAGCAGACTTCAGCTGAACAAAGACACTATTTTCTTGTTCGAGCTCTGTTGAAGCATTGAACTCTGTTTGCATCGCTGAATCGTTATTTTCCAGTTGATCACCGTAAAGCTGCTTTGAAATCTGTATTGTATAAAGCTCTATAATAAATAAAGGCGACTCGATTTGACTTGAAAAACACAAATAAAGCATATACTGTCGCGATCATATCTTCATGACTCGATTCGACTTGATCGGAAATGCGCCGTAGAGATTAAAGTGCATTTTGTGTAACGATAGTGTTTTCAAGAAACACAGATAGTTCCTACTTTACAGTCACATGCATATGTGTACTTAAAAAGTGCTACATTTATAATTATTCCCTGGCTCCAGTTCACTCTTAAAGAAGATGAAACGTCACATAGAGTGCATTGTGTTGTGGGAATCAGTATCCTATACAGAGTCCTCTGTAAGCGTATTACGATAGTATGCCATTTCAAACACAGCCGGTCTTTTTTTTTGTTCTGGTTTGCATTGCATCTATTAATGCATCCAAAGAACGTAACATATTTGACATTCCTAATGTCTATAAAAATCAAATGCACTCAAATGTTGACTAGATGTAAAAACAACGGCTCCCAGACCCCTGACTCCCAGACTGCAGCAACAAACATGGCACTGAAAAGCTTTGAGTAATTGATCATTTTAGGAAAAAGGAATGATGTAGAGATACAAGAGAAAAACCAGCAAACTCCAGAATAACTCACCAGAAAACACGATCATACAGGTACAAAACCAGACAGACTAGAAGCAGCACTGGGCTATTTATACTGAAGCTAATGAATAACATGACATCAAATAAGAAGGAGGCATGGTTAAAAAAAAGACAAAGCTTCATAATAGAGTCCATGGAAACATGAAACACACACAATGACCCCTAGTGGTAATCTAGGAACACTTGTTTTGCTGTCATTTTCCATAAGAAACGTACTTGCACGTCGTGACATGTAACATTATCACGCATGGCTGCTGATTTCTGGGACACGGTTTGAGGTGTGATCTGGCCTTTCCTAACAATGATGGTGAACAAGCTAAGTTCTGAGACTTTGGTCAAAGTCATCCGAGAGTTTATGGTTTAAACCAGTACAGCCTGATGGATGTTATAAACCATGGCTTAGCTTCATCTATACTGAGAAGCAGCTAATCAAGTATAACCTAGACAAACACGATGAACTATGAACTAGATGTTTGAAGGGAATTTGTTTGGAGAAACACAATTAGCTTTTTATTACGCCCAAAATAAGACATCTGCAATCAATGATCATCTTCTTCAACTTTATATATGTCCCTTTGTTTTATGGCAAGCCATATAGACAGACAACTATAAAATAGAAAACATAAAAATGGGAAAAACAAACCAATTACAATCCTATAATTGGACACTATAGAGTGTGTGTACACTAAAGTCCACGGCAACACTTCTGCTTCTAGCAGTGCAGCAGGTTTTTGGAAATCTAAGCTATTCTTGCAGCTTGCTGTTCTAGAGTAAAGGATTTTGACGTCGACTGGTGCTATTCTGTGTTAATGACATTAATTAGGGGCGAGTGATCTGAAACCATTAAGCTGCACACATTTTCATAATCACTTCCAATGTATAGATCTTACAGCGGTAAGAGAGGCATACACACTTTCTGTGCATATGTTCGTTTTATGAATCACACGTATGCACATTAGAGAAACAGGCATAAGTTATTCAGTGCTATTTGATGTTTCTCATATGCATATGAAATCTCTTATTAGTTGGGCAATGTTATGGTCGCGCCAGTGCAAAATGTAGTCACACAGACAGGAAAAAAACTAATGAAATATACTTTATTGTCCCTAAAGGAGACATTGTTATTGGACTCAATACATTACATTTACATTTAGTCATTTAGCAGATGCTTTTATCTAAAGCGACTCACAAATGAGGACAATAGAAGCGATCAAAATCAACAAAAGAGCAACGATATCAGATCACAGCATAACCAGCTTACGGTGCTGCTGACACAGAACAGCATACGATGTTTACGTATGTGATACGCTCCAAAATGGCGCTACAGGGAGACGCTGAGGAGACGAATTAAGGACTCAAATACAGGACTGACAACCGTATTCTGCTGCTGTGTGAACGTGGCCTCAAACTGTTTCTTGTTATTGCAATGAAGTCATTGATGTTTTCAGTCAGTTGCTCAATTTCACCACTGGGTGTCAGTAAAGCCACACTGATTTCACATGAGAAGTGAAGGATTTCTATTACATACATTTATTAATTTACTTTGGCTTTAATTGAAGCTGTTTAAACTAACCTGAATCGTTAGTCACTATTCAGATCAATTGAAATAGTTCCTAAGAAACTATATTGTATTTTGTGGACCTGCTTTATATGTCACATTAAAACTGAATTTTTGTCATAATTAAAGAATTTTGCAACATTGTTACTGTTATTTTCCTGTTTATTAGTAAAGCTGCTGTGAATCAATCTCTATTATATGAAGCTCTATAAAAATAAACGTGACTTAACTATTTTGTTGCAGGAAAAATAAAATAAACAGAATACAGGGCCATTTTCAAAAAACATCTAAAGACACATCTTTTTCACCAGCACCTGACCATCTAATACTAGCACTGACCGATGTGCTTTTGTTATAAAGCAGACACAAGTGCTGTAATCACAGTGCGTACCTCCTTCTTCATATCTGTATACACCCTGTGAACAAGTTAAATGTAAGACTTTTTAATAACACCTTATATGACATTTAAGACCAAACCTCTAATGGAAATCACACATTATTTTACATACGTATAATGTAATATTTAATTTGTTAAATGTAAAAAAAAATGTCAAAAACGTTCATATCAGCAGACAAAATATCCCCTCAAAAGCACAGCATGACCGAGATTTCTGGTGGTGTACACAATTTATTCTGAAGCAATATTTGATCTGTATTAGCTTTTACATTTATCTGCATATTTTTGATATTAACCTCAGGATGTTATTTACTTTTATGAAGGCCATTTTTTCAACCTTATTAAATGTATGCAGCATATTTCATGTCAAATTCTTACAATTGATCAGAGTCAATTTACACTAAGGCTGTTATCAAACAAATTAATTTACTTTGCACAATTACAACTGCAATAAATAATGTTATGAGAATAATGTTTGAAATGCAATTTTGAATATAAAAATAAGAAATATCATTGGCTGTGTTCGAAATGCATACTTGCTTACTGTCCAGTGCACAGTGCATACTGCCTACTGTTTTTAAAGAATAGTGTGTGAAACAGTATACAATAAGCAACAAATGTTTCAGAGTAGTGTGCTTAATTGTCACATGACAAACACAAACATGAATTCAGCACAGCTGTCGAGGTTGTTACATTACAAACAAATGTGCTAAGCATTCTTTTTACAAAGGCTTGTTAATAAGGCGTCATACTAGTAAACAATGCTATGTTGCTCAATTGAACTCATTTCATAATTGATTAACTTCACATATTGGACAGAACTGAATCAACACTGAGCTGTGTTTAACTGAACAATGATATTTTTGGCAGTTACACTAATTGGAAAAAGTGATATATTCTAGCTACACTAAGTGCAAATAATGATAAATTCTGTTTAAAATAGCAGCTTATTGTTTAACAACAGGTTTGTAAATAGCAGTTGGCAGATATGTATACTTCAGTACTGTACTACATTATAAAACAGTATGTAATTAATTAAGTAATTAACAATTTGTCTAACTCTCGCATGCTCTTTAAAACATTTTCCTCGCTCCCCCTCCTTCATCAACTCTAACAGCTGATGACTTTGCTATGTTCTTCATTAATAAAATTAAAACCATCAGTGCACAATTTTACATTTACATTACATTACATTTACATTTAGACATTTAGCAGACGCTTTTATCCAAAGTGACTTACAAATGAGGACAACAGAAGCAATCAAAATCAACAAAAGAGCAATGATACGCAAGTGCTGTAACAAGTCTCAGTTAACTTAACGCAGCACACATAGCAAGGTTTTTTTTAATTATATAATAAATAAAAAAAAACAGATAGAATAGAAAAAAAATAGAGCAAGCTAGTGTTAGAGGCTTTTTTTGTTTTTGTTAATTGTATATTAAATAAAAAGAAAAGGAATAGATAGAATAGAAAAAGAATAGAGA